>NW_026252357.1:0-198043 GCF_025094135.1 Mucor mucedo | reverse complement strand
CCAGCAGGGTACAATTACCACCTTGTTTTTTGATCAAGGCAATTTTGGGTACTTTGGATAGTTTGGGACTATCGGCGTAAAATGGAATAGGAATGGGTTGAATAATTGTGTCAGATGAGCATGAATATTCTCGATTATAAAGTACACCGTTTGCACCATCTACGGGAGGCATAGGTAAGTGATCTAACGGTGCAATTGTAAGTGAAAATCGGTTTGCTGGTACATCGGGTGCAATTGAAGTGATGGCGGTGGAATTAGAATAGAGCCAGACGGCCTCTAATAAAGTTATGTGTCAACTGTAAGATGATTTGTTTGTGTTATGTTTGTGTTACCTTGAATAATACGAGGATCTTTTGCCTTGATGAAAATGCCAGCATCAACAGTACACGAACTGACCAATAGTAAAATGCCAAAAGGCCTTATCAGGCCTTTCATAGTTGCAAGCAGAAATTAGTAAAAGAAAGAGAGAGATTGAGAGAGAGAGAATGAAAATAGTTAGTTTTATACGTGTACAATAATAAAATAGTTAACAAAAAAAAGGGAGCTCTACATGAAGAAGCAGTTCACCCTCAAATGTAAGGACCCTTTCTGATGATGGTTCAATGGCTTTACAATCATCTGGTTACTATGTACATGCTTATAAAAAATCAACTGCATGAAAAAAAAGAAGGGACACGATTGGTTAAATGTTTATCCTGCGCTGTGTATAGAATCGTGAGAAATAGATTTTTGTTTCTGTTTACTTTTTTCTTTTTTTCTCTCCTTGTAACAATAAGAAAAAATGGACGTTGAACTTAATGCACCCGAGTCTTTTATACTTTGTAATGACGAAAAGTGCTCTAGTGTGTTCAAGTACTTGGACCTTTCTGTACATACTATTGTGGACGGTCCTGACCCAAGAGACCATCTTGCTAATGAGCGAAACTTGCTTACATGGATCCGAACAGGCACCACACTTTCACTTGTGGGTGAGTTTAAATATCTTATATACTACTTAATGCAGGTACACTGACAGTTATTTTACAATAGGATTCATGACATTGTTGGATATGCCCACAAAGAACTTCGCACCTTCTTATTCTCTACCTTGGACAAGTGAACCTGTTTCATTGAATGCAAAGATCGTCTCATATATATTTGTTGGGCTAGGGTTCACATGTTTCATCTACTCGCTGTTTAGTTATTTTAGAAATCAGAGACAGATTGTAAAGAGATTACTTTGGGTTGGGCATGGCTGGTTAGGATACCTTGTAGCCACCGTGATTATGATGTTTGTCGTATTTATCATGATTATGGCTTTAACCGAAATTCACCCTACCTGATCACCCACACATAAACCCCTTCTTTTGACACACTTAACCCCTTATACACCTTCCCTATAATTATCATTCCGTTTGTAAATATCAAAACTTTCTTTTTATTTCTTTTCTTGTGAAAGTTTGGTCATCATGGCTCTGTAAATCAACTTTTCTTTATCATCCATCTGTCTAATCGCTATGGATACCTTTTGTAATTCCTTTTTAACAAGTGCGTCTAACATATACACATATATAAAAAAAAATTAGGTTTTTATCCCGTCTCTTTTATAAGAAATGTAAATACTCTACCTTCAGGGTTTAAGGCCAGTACCTCTTCCAATAATTCCTTGGCCTTCTCAATATCCTCTAACTGCAAATAGGCTTGACCCATTCGGAACTTTGATTTCGTGTTTTGGGAATCCAGCTCATTGGCTTTTTTGGCATAGAACAAAACTCGATCCCATCGTTCTTGTTTAGCAAACACAGCCGACATATTGTTGTAAATCATGACCAATTGTTCATCGCCAGAAACCTTGTATTGATCCTTGAGCTTTTGGCCTCCCACTGCCTTTAAATAAAGTAAGGCATTGTAGTAATTGGTCAGGGCTAATAAAGTGTGCCTTTAGTATTTTAATGAAGACGTGTGTCAGTTTGAAACTTACCTCCTTTATAATCTTGCTTTTTAAACGCTTCATTGCCGGCTAAACGAAGTTTAACGCCTTGATCAAAATTCTCTTGAGGTGTTCCCATTGTGTTCTTTAAAAAGGAAAAGAAAAACAAACAAAAAAAGCCCTCCGGTTGAAATTACGTGCGTCCATGTGATTGAAATTAATCATGATATGTATAAAGTTGTCAAGGTCTGAAGCGCACGTCTACCCTCTTGATACCTACTTTCAACATTAGTGATAAAAGCTTGGAATGTGTCTCATCAGGGGACTGCACATATTTGAAGATAGTACTCAGCTTGAATTGTTGAAGAAGAAAGTGCTTATTTAGCTGTTATTGTCTTCAAGTCACTGTTAAATCTATCAAAAATAAAACTTAATGTGTTGAATTGACGCGTGACGAGTGCTTTAATATATCTTGGAACTACTACCATGACAACCGTCCCTTTTATAACGTATTAAGTTTAGTGTACACCTTTTATTTTTATATTACATCAGTGTTCTTTAAATTGTAAATGTACTAGTTATGCAAATCATTACGCGCTTGAACCAAAACACAGTTGAAAGATTCAGTTTTTACCTTAAATACAGTCTTCAGGGATAAACTGCTTTTTTTTCTGACAGGCAGGTAGTACCTTAAAGTCCGTGTGCTTATCTTTTTAAAGGCGCAAGATTTGATGAGGGGTTACACTGACCAATCAAATATTAGGAAACTGTAGTTGGAAAAGGGTATATAAATTACCATCTATTTTTGAAATATACCCCCTTCTTTTTCATAATAAATCCCAATTATGTCTCTTCCTTCCATCGAACAATTAAATAAGACAAGCGCCGAAAAGTTTATTGAAAGCGTGAATACACTTTTTGAGACAGCACCTCCATTAGCCAGTCGACTTTTAGACGCCCGTCCTTATAGTTCTTACTTACAACTCATCGATTATGCCCAAACCGTATGTCTCGGCAATCAACTCACCCAAGAAGAGAAAATCGAGGTCATGAACGCCCATCCTCGTATCGGTGCTGCTAAAACCGGACTCTCGGCAAGTTCTCTCAAGGAGCAAGGGTATCAATCTAAGCAAGATGCTATTTCTGCTCAGGACCAAGAGGTCAACCATCAACTCTCTCTTTTAAACCAAGCTTATGAGGACAAGTACGGATTCAAGTTTGTCGTGTTTGTTGCTGGCCGTCCTCGTTCTCAAATAATTCCCATCATCCAGGCTCGTATCGATGCTGACAATAGAGAAAATGAACTTTTTACAGGTATGACGGATATGATGTTGATTGCAAAGGATCGCTTAAAAAAGGCAAGCGAAAGTAAGATCTAAAATAAAAAAATAAATTATGATACCTTATCTTTGTTTAATTGGTGACCTGTTTTCGCCCATTAATCTTTTTCTCTTTTTTTTTTATAAATACATCTTTTTATACATATATACCAAATGAGCCCAGATAACTTTCATGTTGTGATTCGAATCCCATGCAAACGACCCAAGGGTTTCATTGAACCACCTGCTGTAACAATAATACATGAAAAAATAAATAAATTGCCATTCATTAAAAAAGCAAAATAGATTATTTGGACAGACGAAATGGAACACAAACTATGGCAATACATGAGTCAAAAGAATACAGATTGTAAGCAACGATAGAGACTATGACGAAACCCCAAAAAAAATGTAGCTAATAAAGCATGATAACAATAATAGGGAAGGTTATTGCAGAAGAATTAGGTGTACCCACTTCTTATATCGTTCGTCATGCGGCTTTTATTTACGAAACTCAGCTTCGTGGTCTTCACCAACAGCTTAGGAACGTGAATACAAATAGCATGAGCAGAAACAGTGCAAAGAGCCCTGCACCGTCTTCCAAAAGACCTCGTAAAGCGAAATTTTCGGATTGACGTATAGCTAAAAAAAAAAAAAAAAAAAAAAAAACTCACTTATCTTTTCTATTATAGCTTCTGTTCGGTACTCGGATACATTTCAACAACCTTACGATGGCTCGATTTCGCCTATACAAACCCCACTTTCCCCACAACCCATGACTCGTTCACCGTCACAAAGTCTATACCAAAGTTCGTCCAGCCGACTCAACACAAAAAGCTTTTCGGATGACGAAGAACAGGAATTTAGTACGCATTTTCAGCGAATGCAAGTGCAAGTGGAAGAACCTGCGTTTTTACCACGAAGATCGGCAGGTAGTACAAGTAATTTAACAAGCAGCCGTCAACAAATATCGCAATCTATTCAAAATCTCAAGAAGGATACTTCTCCCAACATCATCAAGACCTCATCTTCCTCATCCGAAAATCAAAGTGCCATTCATTCAAGTACATCTTCTTTTAGTGACATTTCTGAATCCTCTGTCACACAATCTGCTATGGAAGATGCCTTCATTTTAAACTTTACTCACGGATCAAAAACGTAAAGTCTGTAGAAAAAGTTTAAATTTCTGGCTAACTCACACTCTCCACATAGATCATCATTGGGACTTTCCCGTAAACTCAGAGAATAAACACATGTACAGTTTTTATTTATATATATTCATTTTTCTTGTCTTTTTTGGTCTTCTTTACTTCTTCTCCTTCTTCTCCTTCTTGGGAGCAGTGTAAGAAGTAGCAAGGAGCTTGAGGATTTCTTCATCCTTGACAGACTTCTCAGACTTGACCTCAACGGCATCGAAACGAGGGTTGGTGAGCAAGGTGTTACCGTTCTTGGTAACCATGACGGTAGACAAATATTGGGCAACAACAGCTTCATCACGTTCATACATGACATCATAAGGCAAAACAGTTTGATGCTTGGCAGCCTCAACAATACCCATACGAGCCTTACGCTCATCCTCAAGATCGCGCAAAGTGAAAGGGAAGGCACCAGCCTTTTGTTGAATCTCGCTCAAAACAGCACGAGAAGCAGCCATCTTGAGTTGATAACGGATACCAGTGTTCTTGTAGATGGTGGTACGGGTCTTCAAGGGACGAACCTTACCTTCACCAGTAGAGATGAGAATATCAATAGCATACACTTCGTTTTCGGCAAATTCAATACGCTTGAAATCACGGAGATGGTTGTCGGAGGGGTTCAAAATGATTTGCTTCTCACCATCAGTCTTATCCTTGAGTTGGTTGTGAGACAACATACCTTCAACGGCCTTGACACCGTAGGCTTCGGCAATCTTGTCAACAGTCTTGGTGACTTCCATGTTCTAATCACCATCGAATATTTAATATCCTGTATTTTATGCATTATCCTCTTCTTTTTTTATTGTTACCTTGTTTCCGGGACGGATCAAACGGATGGCAGCTTCCAAGGCGGTTTCGGCAGCCTTGATAACGTCAGCCTTGGCACCGGTAACGGGAGCCTTAGCACCAACAACAATGGTGGTGGCAACGGTGGAACAGTAACCATCGAATTGAGCACCCAATTGACTTTTTAAAAAAAATTCAATTAGTTTACAGCTCTCTCTCTCTCTCTCTATCGCAATAAATAATACTTACATCTTGGCAACATCACCTTCCTTTAAGGTGATAGCAGCCTCGGGGTCAGAAGGAAGAGGGGAGAAATGAGCAACACAGTTGTTGACAGAGACAGTAGTAGGGAATCCAATACCTAAGGGAGGAGGAAGAAAAAAAATTTTAGATACAAAGGGGAGACTCAGCCACTAAAAAAAAAAATATTTACCCTTGGTAACCTTGTTCTTTCCCTTCTTGTTGTAGATGGCAGCAGTGGCTTCCTTGAGAAGCTTATCACCAGCCATACAGATGTCAACAATCTTGGCATCAACAACACAAAGCTTGATGACTTGGTCGAGGACAGCTATTTTATTATACACAACACAAAGGTTAATATAAACAAAGAAAAGTCGCGTCATTCCCACGTTAATTACCATCGGCGATCTTTCCGGCATCCTTGTACTTGGTTTGGACATTGCTGTCAGAAACATCGAGGACAACAGTCTCGGCAACCTTCTTGGCGTCAGTAGCAGGCTTGGCAGTCTTAGTATCAACCATTTTTTAATATATTTGAAATAACAAAAAGAGGAGCGCCAAAAAAAAAACTTTTTTTTATTTAACAACCCCCCACCGCTTACACCTCACCCTCACCCTTAAACCGTCACAGACAAATTTTAAGTAATGCATTTTTTTTTTGTATATTTTCATTGTTTGCTTAGTACCAAAGGATATCCTATTTCTCCGTATTTGTAATGACGCCTCACTCCGTAGAATGACAACATCCCTTCCATTTTGTTGCCATGACAGCTGGGAAAATTAAGGTTTTCGCAACCAATCGTATCCGATGGATACACTGTTACAAACATCTGACCGGATAGCCCTCATAAAACTTTATTATATCCATTATCCTCACACTTTCCAGTCCTGACAAGTGAATATTTCATGTATCGTATCAATAATAAAAAAAAAGCGGGTGTGTTTTATTATTAAACAGTGGGTGGAAAAGGGGAAAAGAGAAAGAGAGAGGAAGTCCAGTTGTATATGTATAAGAGGGTGGGTGTAGGTGTAGGTGGATGTATGGTACGTCGTTGTCGTCTATAAAATGTGTCGTAATTAGAATTACTTTTTCACTTTTGTATCCAAGAATTCTTTGGCCTCGTTAATCTTTAAAGCCAAGAAGGGAGATCCTCCACGATCAGGATGGTTAAGTAACATGATACGTCTATGTGCTTCCTTGATCTTTTGTTTTGTTGCCTGTGACTCTCTAACGCCCAAAATTAATGCAGCCTCTCGCTTATTCATCTTTGCATCAAATCCTCCCTTGTAAAACTTTGACATTCTGGGTGTCTTTGGTAATTTTTGGTATTCTTGGAAAGCCTTGATGCCAAGACGGCCTGCGGTAGCAGCACCGGCAATGACAAACCCCATAACAACAGCTGAAGACTACACATTGCTGTTAGCATGCCATTCCTTCTTTTTTAAAAAAATAACTCAATGCTTACCATATTATATTCGTAGTTGAAAAAAAAAAAGAAAAAGAGAAAAATAGAAACTCCCTGAATTTCCTAGGCTCCCTCGCTTCTCCACCCGTTTATTGGACCATTCGTGACTGTGTCTGAAAGGGAGGAGATTCTTATTGTTTTAGGACAAAGGATACTTTAATTTCGAGCAATATCAGTTTTTTGTTCTCGAAAATACAGACAGACTTAAGTTTGATATAACGGTGCATATCTAAATATTTCAAGAGAGAGTAGTTACAGATGTGCTTAATATATTTCAAGTCTACTTTCTTAAGACCGCTTGTAAAACAATAGCCACAGAAGACTTAATTGCCCTAAAAAAGATTGGTGTCTATCTGATCTTTTTTTTTTTATAAACATGTGTGAATTTTTTTTATTTTTGTTTTTTTCTTTAGTTGGTGTCCATTGGATCAGCAGCTTCGAATAAGACAGCAGCAGCAGGCTCAACATCCTCTCTTTCCTCATTTGTAGCAGCAGTGGCAGCATTACTGCTACCACTTCCTCCACCAGGCAATCTGGTTCTACCTGTATCTTCACCAAGTAAATCCAAATATCTCTGCAATGCCTCTCCCTCAATGATCTCAAAGGCGTGGTTCTCACCAACAATACCAAGAGATGTGTTGTGAATATTAAGATCCTTATCCTGTTGCAATGTATCACGAAGTGCCTGAAGACCATGACGAACAAGTTCTTCCAAGGGAGCTAATTTTTCACAAAGCGCGGTTAAGCATAAAGTGCTTTCTGATATCCATACACATTTTATATAGTTTTACCTTCAACAAATTCTTGGTGGTATTTTTCGAGGTATGTCTTGGCGGATTGAGATCTAGCACCAATCGACATGGCATAATATTCAAAACTAGTACCGGAAGGAGAACATTCAAAAAGATGAGGTCCGGTTTCCTATATATGACGGCACGATTAATTTTCTAAACACACACACGCGCACTCCCTTTTCCTTGCTTACATCATGACCAATTACAAGAAGACCAACACCATAAGGTCTACGTCCATATTGTTGAGTGTTGACTTGTGCCTCTAAGTGAAAGAAGAAAAATTACCGTATTAAGTAAAAGAAGACTCATACATGCTTGTCCTTCACTTACTGTCAGCAATGGCGTTAACAATTCTTTGAACGGGCAAAGGTCTGTCATACAACATCTTTGACTTCATGGCTTCGGCACGCATAAAGTTACTATAGATTTATATTTTTAGTTTTACTGCATGCATATTTTCCATCTAGAATCAAGCCATGCATTACCTCAAAACACGAGCATCAGAGGTTAAACCAGCAATACCAATACCCATATGATCGTCAACCTTGATCAACTTTTTTTGATACGAAGCAAGTTCGCCAGAAGAACGCTAATATAAAAGTGTGCGTTAGTAAGATGCGTAATTGCTTTGAAACTGAGTGAATTTACCTTGAGGGCAAGTAAGACGGCAAACTTGTTACTTCTTAAGCCGATGGCAGCAGAACCTTGCTTTACTGCTTCAACAGCATATTCAACTTGATGAATACGACCTTGAGGTGACCAAGTCGAAACATCGTTATCATATTGATTTCTAAACTACAAGTAAATGTCAAAAACTACAAGCCAATTGGAAAGGTTCTCTATTTCTTTGCTCATTTGATTTACCATCTTTTCTTAAAATTTGCAGTAAAAAATAAAATAAAAAAAAGTGTCCTGCAGTGGAGATTCGCGTCTGAAATATCCAGGCCGAAAACAGCTCTCAAAAAAAGTGACTTTGTGAAGCTAGAACGCGCGGCCGTAAACACTGGCTTGATGACGTATTTTGAACGCTGTTTTTATTCGGATAAATCATTCTCCGTCACATTATGGAGTGTCTCCTGTCATTGATTCCACCACCATCACCACCACCAGGGCTTATGACTGCATGATACATGCTAATTAATCTGAAGTTCCCTATTTTATTTTAGCTTCTTTATTTCCTGCAGTTTCTTTTTGTTTTGTATTTTGAATAATACAAAAGCGTAAGAGAAAAACCCCAATGTTGAGCCTGTACCACACTTGATCGATTACATCTGGTGCAATAGAAATTCAAGGAACTGAGCAGCGGAGGAGATAATTTTGAATCAATCCAATCAATCGAGCAGCAAAAGCTAAAACCACTCAAAAAAAACATATAAAAACCCGAACTTTGATTTTCAAGTCAAAAAAGGAAGCCCTCCTTTCTTTTTCTTTTCGCTTAACTTCTACTACAAAAAAATTAAAATGGCCGGTGTTCGTTTTGCTTGTTGTGTAGCTTTGCTTGTTTGTTTCCAAACGCTTGTTTCTGCCCATTTTACTTTAACCTACCCTTCCAGCCGAGGATTCGATGATACAAAGGAAGCCACTGCTCCATGTGGTGGATTCGATACACCCAGCGCTCAACGTGTTCAAATTCCTTTAGACGGTGCCTTCATCGAAATCAATTCCGGTCATACCTCTTATACCTACATCGTCAATGCTCTTGCTAAAAATAACCCCACCGTCGCTGATTTCTCAAATACCTCCAGTCTTGTTCAAGTTGCTCAAGGCGGAAGAGCTTATCCTCAAGCCGCTTGTTTACCCTTAGCTTTCAACGATATCAAGCCTAATACCAATGTCACACTTCAAGTCGTTTACAATGGTGGTGATGGTCTTTTGTACCAGGTATGATTTTTTTTTTAATAGAAAATCAGTAAATTTCCTGTAATTAATCATATTGTATATATTTTAGTGTGTGGATGCTGTTGTAGTTGATGCTGCCCCTAGCTTTAACAAGACCATGTGTGTCAATGCCGATGGCTCGGATACCAGCTCAGTCTCTTCTTCCGCTCCTGCTGCTTCCGCCACAGGTACTTCCGCCAGTCAAGGTAGCACCACTCAAATGGCTTACGGTTTGACATTTATTGTCGCCGTCTGTATCTCTGTCTTGCTTGTTTAATTTGACATTACTCTCCCTTTATATCATCTCTCGTTACATTATAATAATAATAAAAAAAAAATCACATTTCTGCTTTCGATGGTTCAATGCTGTGCTTCTTATTTTTATTTTATTTTTTAAAAAAAGAAAGAAATAATAATCCAGAATAATTTGGTGGGACATTTGGTCAGCTTAGTGATGTACAGAGAGGAGAAAATAATTTGCAGCAGAAATTGAAGTGTAGTTCACGATATGTAATAAATCAGGGCCATATACGCAACTGAGGACAGCTGAACCTTTGTATGAAAAAAAGATTCCTAACGATCATTCTAATTATGCAATTCTCGGGGGAAAAACAGAGAAATTCAACATTTCATAATACCGAGGGAAAAAATACAGCTTAAAAACAGATAAAAGTAAATACGAAAGTAAAATCAATTGATACCAAGTATTCCAACATAGAGTGAGAAATTCAAATTAAGGCTTTACCACGGAACGAATTAGGTTCTGAAATCTTATTGGATTTCCTCTTCAAGTCGTACAATGAACCTGGAAAAGTTTATTTTTATCACTTTTTCTGTAATTTATCAAGATAATACTTCTTAGTGTGTGAGTTCCACTAGGTTGTGATTCTACATATGGGGATGACTCTGGACGTGAATAACTCATTAAAACTACTTCCCATGGTACAATTGATTAGTTTTTGTTGCTTGGCAAATGTATCTATATAAAGATCATCGAAGACGTTTGCTGTCACATGCTGCATCTATAATAATTTGAGTCAGACTTCCTTCATTTATCAACCTGTGACACTTATCATGATCACTCGACGTGGCCCAATATGACCATCATTCGGAGCGATTGTACTAGAAATGATTAACAATCAGGAAATTTAAAGCTTCGGCATACAAGTGTAAAATAGCAAAATTAGCATGTTTAATAAGTGTGGGATACGAGCATTATGATCCATGGGTCAATCAACTTGACAAAAAAAAAGTTGTGCAGACATGTTATCTTCTTAGCCTAATTGGAGCTATTTTGTTTGCTTCGTTCTGTAATCCATCTGCAGATGGTGTAACTACAAAATACCCACCCAAACATGTAAAGCGTATCACAACATTTGTCAGAAAAAAAAACAAAAAAAGCGCTTATAGAGACTGAAACTCTTCGTTGCTGGATGTCATAACATAACTTGAGACGTGATTTTTTTACAAAAAAAAAATCAAGACATGTTTCTTTTGCGATGAATTCAAAACCCTAGGTCCAACGTAGATGTCTTAATATCTAAACTCGACACTTCTAAGCCAAAAAATTAATTAAGTTTTGTCATACAACAACAGTTTTACCAGCCGCACTGTATCCATAAAAAGAGCTATTGTTACTCAAAAAAGAAAAAAGAAAAAAAATCACCTCGTCCTTTATCTCTCCACTCACTTTTTTCTTTTTTTCTTCTTCTTACTTTCCTTTTCCTAATTTGGATCTACATTTGTTTGTATATTCAACAACGATGCTTTCACGATGGCATCATTTTTTTAAAAAAAAGAAAAAAAATAGCAGTAACGAACAGGAACTTCGACGAGACAGCATCTATGAAGAAGTACGTCGTACCTCACTTTTATCAACACACAGCTCTCTCCCATCATCCCATCGTCCAATCTCTTCTTCAAACCTTAATCTTGCACGCACAGAAACCACGGTTAAGTTACGAAAGATTGCCTCGGACGGACGTCGAGTCTTCATTAATTTGCCCCTTCCTTCTTACACTTTAAAAGCCAATGGAAATGCTGTCTATACCTACGTCTCCAACAAAATCAGAACGTCCAAATACACCGTCCTTTCATTTGTTCCCAAAAACTTGTTCGAACAATTTAGAAGACCAGCCAACATGTACTTTTTGGGCATGGCCATTCTGCAAATGCTTCCCACATTTGGTGTTAAATCACCTGCATTGACGTTATTACCCATTTGTACCGTTGTCTTTATCACTGCCGCCAAAGACGCCTTTGAGGACTTTCAACGTCACATTGTCGACCGACAATACAATCAAAATATCACGCATACTTTGACAGGTTACAAAAACACGAATTTTCCTGCATCCAGTTCCAAGCAGCATTTTTTTAAATCCTCGCCTTTCGGCAGCAACAAAGTGACACATCAACCCGAAAAAGAAGAAAACAGCACATTAGAAGAAGACGCAGCCGATGTCTTTCACCCATCCTTGTCCAAAGATATTCGTGTAGGTGATTTTATCTTGTTACGCAATGGCGATAGTTTACCTGCAGATGCCGTCTTACTATCGTCTTCCGATAACGAAGGTGTCTGTTTTGTCGAAACCAAAGATTTGGATGGCGAAACAAACTTAAAGCCACGTAACAGTATACCAGAGTTTCAACATATTCAGTCGGGGGCAGACTGTTTAAACGACTGTCATTTTTATTTGGAGGCCGGTGCTGCTTCGCCCGATCTTTACAAGTTTAACGGGACCTTGGTCACGCTGGAACAGCATGGGGATAAATGGGTCGAGAAAAGCAAGACACCCATCGAAATCGAGAATATCTTGTTGCGTGGTCATGTCATTCGGAATACAAAATGGGCCATTGCTGTCGTTTTATTTACTGGCACAGATACCAAAATTATGTTGAATTCAGGTGAAACTCCCAGCAAAAGAAGTCAAATGGACAAGCAAATGAACCAAGAGGTAACAACTAACATAAAAAAATTCAATTGAAAACATATCATGGTCGAAATTGACTCTTAGTCTGTCTAGATCTTTATAGCGTTTGGTGTGCTCTTTTTGCTTTGTTTGGTCTGTGCCATTATGGCAGGTGTCATGAGAGCCCGGGATATTGCCTCCGGTTCTCCCATGCTCTACACCGCTCAAACTGATTCACCAGCCTATGCAGGCTTTTTGAATTTCTGGTCCAGTCTCATCATCTTTCAAAACATTATACCAATCTCCCTCTATGTATCTATTGAATTCGTAAAGACCTTCCAAGCTTATTTTATTTGGAACGATCTCGACATGTGGGACCCTATCTCTAAAAAACCTTGTGTACCCAAAACCGTAAGTTTTTTTTTTTTTTATTATTGTTGTTATCCTTTCACGGTTACATTAATTCACAAAATTCTATTTGATTGTAGTGGACTCTATCCGATGATCTTGGTCAGGTCGAATATATCTTTTCCGATAAAACAGGAACACTTACGCGTAACATTATGGAATTTCGTGAATGTACCATTAATGGTACACGATACGGAGATAATGGATTCTCCCCTGAATCTGAGGGAGCACGAGGTGCTCGTCTTCGTAAAGAAAAAGAAAATGCCACACAACATCAAGAAGAAGCAGAACCTAGTCAATCGCCACACTTGATTAACACCGACGAAGACCCGTTTGCAAGTAACGATGAAAAACACGCGGATCATGAAAATAAGGAAAAACGTTTGGAAATCATTCAGGATTATGAAACTCAATTGAAATCTATATTTGAACCAGAGTATGCGTCCTTGGATCCAGATCGTCTTTCATTTGCGGATCCTCAATTATTTAAAGATCTTAAAAACGATAGTGTAGAGGATGAAGATTCACGTACCCTGAAGGAGTTCTTTATGCTGCTGGCCTTGTGTCATACTGTTGTGATCGAAAGAATTGGAAAGGATGGTAAAGTGATGGAGGATACGGAAGATGAAGACGACCAAGACATCAAGGCACAGCCAAAAATTGCCGAATCCGATGAAACAAAAGTCGAAAAGAAAACAGACGATACCGCCACAAATTACTCGGCCGACGACCATGGCGACAAAAAAAATGCTTCATTTTCGAGATCTTTCAATAAAAAAATTCGAAAATTGCACTTGAAAAAACTGAAAAAGAACCGTAGAAAGAGTCGTGGTGAAGAATTTGATTCTATCATGCAAGAAGATAGTCAAGATAAAGTAGATCACACCGTTCAATCTCAATTGGATTATAAAGCAGAATCCCCTGACGAAGCTGCTCTCGTCAACGCTGCCAAAAACGCTGGATTTGCTTTCATCAGACGAAAAGGTCAGACCTTAACCGTCGATATTTTAGGCCACGAATACGATTTTGAGTTGCTTGACGTCTTGGAATTTAATTCCGATCGAAAACGTATGAGCGTCATCTTACGTCGTCCAGCTCCTTGGAACGATATCGTCTTGTATTGTAAAGGTGCCGATAACATCATCTCGGAACGATTGGATGAACACGGCCAAGATGGGGATATTGTCAACAAAACTTTTGATGATGTCGAGGCATTTTCTAACAATGGTCTTAGAACATTGATGTTATCATATCGTATCTTGGATGAAACCGAGTACAACCATTGGAAAGAGGAAATGAAAGAGGCCAGCACGGCTGTTGAAAAGAGATCAGAAAAAATTGCCCAAGTTCAAGAAAAGATGGAAGTCAATCTTAAATTATTGGGAGCAACAGGTATTGAGGATAAGTTACAAGAAGGTGTGCCTCAATGCATCGAGGATTTACGTCGAGCAGGTATCAAGGTTTGGGTGTTGACAGGTGATAAATTAGAAACAGCTATCAATATTGGATACGCAAGTAACTTACTTGACGGTGATATGAAACTTTGGACTATACGTGGTAGTGATAACCCCGAACAAGTATTACAAAATCTCGTAGATACCTGTAACGAGCTGGACAGTATTGGAGAAAAATATCAAACTAACGCTGAAAACAACAGTGCCATACCTCCGGAAAATGCTCTCATCATTGAGGGGTCCGCCTTAGTTCATATTTTTGAAACTGCTGAATCAAAAGAAAAACTGCTAGAGATTGCCATTCGCTGTAAAAGTGTGGTGTGCTGTAGAGTCAGTCCTCTTCAAAAGGCCCTTGTTGTCCAACTCGTTCGAAAATATCATAATGTCGTAACTTTGGCTGTAGGTGACGGCGCTAACGATGTAAGTATGATTCAAGTAGCAAATATCGGTGTGGGTATTGCTGGTCAAGAAGGTGTTCAAGCATCCATGGCTGCAGATTATGCCATTGCTCAGTTTAGATTTCTTCACAAATTATTACTAGTGCAAGGCCATTGGAGTTATGCCCGTATATCACAAATGATTCTTACTTTCTTCTTCAAAAACGTATTATGGGTATTCCCTTCATTGTGGTATCAAATTTATAGTGGCTGGTCAGGAAATATCTTTTACGATTATTCGTTTCTTCAATTATATAATATTATCTTTACTGTTGCTCCAGTGGTTATTCTTGGTAAATATAAATACATATATATATTGGGTAAATGTGATTATTAAACAAAAATATATCTCCCATTATAGGTGCCACTGATCAAGATATAACATCGCCTTATTTGAAACACTTACCGCCCATCTATACCATTGGTATTGAGAGAAAACTATATACCAAATTCCGATTCTGGCTATATTTCTTTGATGGCATCTGGCAATCCCTTGTGGTATTTTATGGTTTTTACTTTCTTTATATTGGTGGAAACCCCAACCCTCATGGACGGTCTGAGTCTATGCTCCAGCTTTCTACCTCGGTTGCTGTTACGACTATCGTATTGGCCAATATTATGCCTGGGTTTAATACGTATTACTGGACCTGGTGGCAATTCTTCTTTGTCAGTCTTGAAATTTTACTAGCCTTCTTGTGGGTAGTGGTCTATGGCGCTTTCCCTGCCGTCTCGCTCTTTGGTATGGCAAAAATGGTGTTTGGGTCATGCTCCTTCTGGATGACCTTCATTCTCACTCTGGTAATTGCATTCTTACCGCGTTATATCATTACATTTATCACACAATGGTGGTACCCAAATATCGTGTCCAGGGGTAGACACTTGGAGCTTTACGAAAAGAAAATGAAGAAGAAAGAACGCCACACAGGTTAATTTTTCTACTTATCAGGCAATCTATAAAATACATAAACGGAGAGAAGACTTTACGTTGTACCATATATTTACTACTTTTTAATTTATTTCACTTATAATAAAACAACTCTCCCAACTTCCTTTTTTACTTGAAATGTCAAAGAAAAATGGCACTTTGACTGGTTGTTATTCTATAAAATTATGAATATACCGCTAAAGCAAGTGTAAAATCTATTATCAAAATAGCCAATATCATTTTGAAGTGTCTGTCATCACTACCCATACATTGATGTACTTGTTTGGCATTGACTCTCAGTATGTGTAACATATATCAACATTTGGAAGTACATTTACTAAAGTTTCAGGTATGCCCATTTAGCACAAGAACTATTGAGATCATAATCCGGATAATGATAAAAGAGGTCAATGCTTTTCGGTTAAATCGATCCGCTTTTTTCTTTTCTCTTTGTCCGTAACGTCTCCGTTTACATAAACTCCTAATTTTTGGAAAAATAATGTAGCTCTTAAAGTCCAATTGATAAAGAAGCTGTCAAATATAGACTCTGTGTAAAAATATTTAGTTCTTTTAAGAAAAAATTAGTTTTTAGTGATAACGCCATGAGTGTGATATACTTGATTAAGCAAAAAGCTTTTTCCAGGCGATATCATTTTTCTCAGTAAGTCATCCGTATAGCGGCAAACCCTTTTAATAGATAAGCTGAATAACAAAATCTAATTATGGGACATTGGATCTCCATAGAAAGTACATCTTGATCCTTTAATAATTTGTTTTCTTATTTAACGCATAACCACCACCCATTGTACTTGAACATAAAACTTATTCAACTAAAAACATCCACCGAAGTTATCGCTTTGGCTCATGAATGCAGGTAATTTTCTTTCACTGATTTAATAACTCATCAAATATTTAACCAAAAACGTCTTATTGTAGGTGCAGTAAATGTCTGAACATTGACTTATTACTTCGTCTAAATCATTTTTTGCATCACCATGAGTCCCCTGATTGCTCTATTAGGTAATTATTTTCGGTACTTTCGGGCGGTCGAAGTCTACCGGTAATGTGTCTAAAAGTTTAGTTTATAGCGCGTGCATTAAATAAGCTTAAAATAAAGTTACGCATTCGAAGAATGTACTTAGGGCCTAAGTCTTCCATTTGATAGTTATCATTTAAAAACTTGTGTTTTCCGTATCACCCAATCAAATACGCAACCCAGAAAATAAAAAGTGCATCCGCCATTTTTTATCACCGCCCAATGTTAGTTAATTTAACTTTCCGCCTCTTGTCTTTCTTTTTATTTCTTCATTCGTTCCTTATTGATAATACATAAAACATGGCAGACACTCTTAAGGATATCCCAGAGTTTTTTGAGACAGAAATCGGTGAATCAATTGCTGCTCGTACCGACGCCTTAGGTAAACAAGTTGTTTCATTGTACCTATTCCTCAATGTCAGCCAGATAGTGTGTTCACGCGTTCTACTTCATCTGTAGGTACATTCCGTGAATTAGGTCCTCCTGATTTATGCCACATCATTAAAGCACATTCCAAACCTGGAATGAAAGAGGTACTGATTATTTTCTTTTGCAATTCCGAAAGCTATAATTTTTTTCTTCTTCTTAATAGCTCGGTAGTTACCATTATGTTTCTGGTGCGGACGCTTCATCATCTGCTACTTTAGCTGCTTACTTGAATTCGCTCACATATTCCTTGGTAAGTTTCCGGCCTTTCAAAAAAATTCTCCCATATATCAAAACTCGTCTCACATTGAGATATAGGATGATACCCAATCTTGGTTTTCGAAATCAAATGCTTGGAGAATTCGATCTGGCATTTACTGGTAAGCCTTTCTTCATGACACCATTTTATAATCTACAACTAACCAATGTTTCTAGCTGCTTCAACGCATTCTCCCGTGTTGATGTTCGTGTTGAAGTAAAGATTCCTGGTGGTGTCGAAAGTTACTATGTTGATGTAAGAGGCGAGAGGTATATCATATAAAATAAGACGATTTGTTTTTTTGTTCTGTGAAACATTAAATATAATTTATGTAGACACGAAGCAACTGCAACCATTTGGCAGGAGACATACTTATCAGCCGTCCTCCGTGCCATTCTCTATTCGGATGATAGTTATTATAGATTGGCCGGCTACCGCAAAATCGATCCTATCAACAACTTAGCCGGAGAAGCTCGATTTTTAGAGGCCGTAGAAGCTCTTTTTTGGAGAGGATGGCAATTAGGTAGCAATCCTGAAATCCAAACAGCTACTACAGTACATAACCATTTAACATCGGGCGTGATGAAGTATTTTGGAGATAGTTTCCGTTTTGGTCCTGCAATCGAGCTCTATGAAAAGTTGCAAAAGAAAGACCCTGAGATTGGTGCTTTATTGGCCCAATCATTTATTGGCCAGAATGAAGAAATTAAGGCTGTCAAAGTACTCTATGATGATTTGAAACGTATGCCCATGAGCTACCCACTATTACATGCCCAAGTAGACTTTCTTCGTAGTAAGGTATGTCGAAATTGTTTTTTTTACAAAAAAAAAAAAAAAAAAAAAATTGTCAATGTATCTAAATTCATGCAAATTTACGCAGGGTGAATATAACATGGCTTTAAAACTTGCCAAATTCGCAGTAAATACTACACCTTCAGAATTCTTGACCTGGGCCAAGTTGACTGAAGTCTATATCGACCTCGAAGATTATAAAAATGCGCTCTTGACATTGAACTCATGTCCCATGTTCACTTACAGCGAACGTGATATGCATCGTATGCCGGCCCCTATCAAGACACATTTACCCATTAAATTGGAGATCATGAATTCAGGAATTATGGAAGAAGATGCTGCTGGAAGAGAAAATGAGGCAGATCCCAACTTATCCCGTCTTCCTGCACCTGCATTGCACGGTACGTTTGCAAAGGCATACGCACTCTTGACAAGACTGGCTAGTAAAATCGGATGGGATGACTTGCTTAAATGTAGATCATATGTGTTTGTCATGGAAGAGGAATATCGCATGCAAAAGGCGAAGGAAGATACTCAAAAATCAAGTTCATCAATAAACGAATTGGAAAATACAGTCGCTGCTGAAAATGAAGATACTAAAAAGGATGCGCCCACATCCGAAGATAATGTATCAGTGAAATCCGAAGAAGATAAGCCTAAAACGGAGGAAAACACAGATGAGTTAGCAGATCAAATGGATAGTGTCGATTTAAATGCAGACGATGAAGGATCTGCTCCCGTTGAAGTTCATCACACCCCACTTGTTCGTCCTGACCAAGTCGCAGAGGATAAATCAAAGGTAAATATCAATATAAGGTAGCACTGAACTATAGAAAAACTCAATTTTATCGGGAATAGACTGAGAATGCCGAAAGTGCATCTACTAGTACACCTCATCCTAGCGATGGCGTTAACTTTTCTTTCAGTAACAAACGTCTTTGTGAACGTTGGTTAGATAACCTTTTCATGGTCTTGTACGAAGATTTACGAATCTATACCTTCTGGAGAACCGAATCAGCCCATTACCGTGCCCAACAGATGCCTTATCGTAAAACCGGTACCGAATGGGAATTATTGGGTGATCTTGCGCTTCGATTGTGGCATGAAACTGAAGCTCGAGAAGCCTATGAGCAATGTTTGGACCATAAATTTTCGGCCAAGGCATGGATGAAGCTTTTGGAGATATACGTGACCGAAGGAAATGTTCAAAGAGCTCTCCTGGCTGCCGTTAAATTAACTGTATATCATGAGCGCTGGTACCATGAAATTGTGGTAAGTAACGTTAGATTCATCAAAGTAGAAGTATTAAAAAAAATTCCCTTTAGTATCCTAGTGAAATTGCTCGTAACCTTAATATTTTGATCCGTAGAGAAGGTCTTTCTAAGATGCAGAATATGTTAACTTCAATGAATTTACCTCGCCCTGTACAACAATTGATGACCCAATACTTTGATTTCGCTGAACTCTTTAAAGTCGAAGGCTATGAATTCTAAAAGAAAAAAAAAAAAAAAAAAAAAAAAACTTTCTCAATAGAAATACCATTTCACCCTCCCACCTTTTTTTAACAAAAAGCCTCCTTTTTGTATAAATATAATAATTAATGTAGTTTTAATAAATGATTAATACAATTTATAAAAATTCATCATCAATCAAAATTTCTGATGATATTTCTTCTGTCCTTAATCGCTTTGTGGGTTGTAGATTTGAATCAATAAAAGTAGCTTCTACCTGAATGCTATTCTCTGTAACTACAACATTGTTGATAGGTGCATCATACGGCGTAATAATGCTAGGCCCCTCCGGACAGTTTACGTTAATTTTGTTGGGCATATCAATTTCTTCACAGAACGCAACAGTTTGGGGATTTAAAAATGGAGACTCTATAACAACCAGTTAGACTCAAGTCTTCAATTCATCACACATCACTTACGGTTTTGGAGAATTTCTGACGGACTTAAAGGTGCATTCGGATTGAATGGGGGTGCTGTTGTTTCAAAATTATGAGGTATCTTTAAGTCAAGTTCTCCAGATTGTCTTTTATTTTCCAGGTAAGCACGTTCGTTTCCAATCATAGTCCTTAAATGTTCATCTTCAGGGATGGTCGTTTGGTTGAATGAGGTACTCAAATAAGGTTGCATTGCTCTAGTGATAGCTAACCACTCCATGTCGTAATAAAAGTCGTAATCTTCAAGCTCATCGTTTGGTGTAGGAATATCTATAATCTAACGAATATATAAGTTTGTGCATACATAATATAAGGATGATCGACTGATACTGACTTGTAAAAATTGCCTTCTGGGTAAACATTTGTCTAAACTCAAAAACTTTGTGATTTTCGGTGCTGCAGCCTTTTTATCAGTTTCCTTGATCTCTGGTGTCTCGTCATCATCACTTAGCGATATTTCGATTTCATCGGGATTATCAACTACAGGCTTTTGATACTGGTTTCCTCTGTTGCCATTCAAAATTTGTTGTGTGGCAAGAGGATATTCGCCTTTTTTCCACTTGTCATGGTCAACGACGGCAGCGTAATGCACATGTAAATGAGCAGAGAACCAATATGCAGGCTGCACTTTTGAAAGTATTAACTCGTTAGGGTAACTTCCCAAATTGTTTTCCATAATCTATATAATTATATTGAGTCCCTTGATCCCTGTTCAATTGGTATACTTGTGTTTTACCTCTTTTACAAAATATTTCTTGATTCTCATCAAATGTTGAAGATCACCGTATCTTTCAATGCCTCTGGGCCAATCATGCGACAGGAATATATCAACAGGTTCCGTTAACTGCAAAACTTTTTTAACGTCGTATTCCCGAACATGGTAAACACTCTTGATGTCTGATGGATTGTATGGCGAAACTTCATAATGCCCACGTTTATAATGATTTTCTTTGGCGATCCCGGATAATCCACCAATTCTAAGCCCCCCGAAATTAATAACACCTGCATGACCAAGATAGTAGATATTATCACAAACCCAGCCTCCATGGTAAAGCTCCCATAAGTAATTACTAGCCTCGTGGTTACCACCAATAAAAATGGTTGGGTAAGGTGCACGGACTTGGCCAGAATAGTACTTCCAAAAAGTGCCAAGCTCTCGGTACTTTGCTGGTGCTGACATGCAGTTCATGTCCGATTCATTTCTGATAGACTACGTAATAAGGTTAGAATATAAGGTCATGAGTTATACATTAGTTGAATTTACTTGAAAGTCACCACAAATCAACACGAGATCTATTTTGCAATTATCTCGTTGTTCAACAAGACGGATCGATCCGTAAATATCATCTAATTGGCCGTGACAGCAGCCTTCAATCGCGATCTATAGGTAGATTTGTAAACATTAGTTTAGTAATACTGAAAGCAAATTCTTTAACGACCACTTACTCTCATAAAGACGTTTAATTGAGAATAAAAGGACTACGGTCTCAATTTATCAAGTTATTTGTCCAATTTTTAAAATGACTCTTATTGATTGGATGAAGCCAATCACAAATTGATTAAAAAGACAGCCTGGTCAACTTAACGCTTTTTGCATTGGTTTTACTACTGGAATAGTTACCTCAGGTTCATAATGAAATGACTAGTTCTTCTAGAAAAGGTATTGTTTTTACATAATCCATTGTTTTGTTAATTATTTTTGTAAATGTGCTTGCGTTTGCACCCTAAAATAAATCAGCGATCAAAAATTGAAAAATATCGCAAACAAATTAGAGCGGAAATAACGATCTTTTTTTTAAAAATATCGCGATTGGCGATATCGATAAATTTTTCCAAAATATCGCGATTGGCAATATCGATCAAATTTTCCAAAATATCGCGATTGGCGATATCGATCAAACTTTCTAAAATATCGTTATTGGCAATATCGATCAAACTTTCCAAAATATCGCGATTGACGATATCGATCCATAAATCAAAAAAACAAAAAAATATCGTTGGATGGGGTAAAAAAAATGGGGTAATCGATAATCGATATAATATTACTTTTACACCCCTGCTAAATCAGGATACAGGCTTAAAATTGATACGTTTGTATATATTGGAAAAAAAAATTTTATTTATTAAAAAAAAACTAAATAACGTCGAATCTGATCATGATAGACCTCTTCAAATATAGAAAATGACCAGTAAAATATGACCAGAGACAGACATAATGAGAGGAACTACGATAGTGACCATACGAAGACCTCGGAAGAGCAGCAGTATTGACTTACCTGCATAAAGATGGTTTACGTTAATAAGAGAATAAATTATCAAGTTTAGCAATGTGTACCTTTACAAAACCGTGGGATGTACGAGCCTCAAATAAACAGCGATAGTAGCTAGCTTTAGGAATTTGGGTTAACTAATAATGAACACATAAACCAAAGTCGAGATATTTACCTTTTCACAAGCGGTGAAAGTAGAGATGGCTTCAGCTATACAAATGTGTTAATACATATAAAAAGAGTAAGTAAATTTACTTTTAAAGCAAAGAGTCTTGGTTTAATCCGTTTGGAGAGTGTCAGCACGTTTAATGTTTAGTCACATAACTATATCTTCATTTGTAAACAAATGGTTATGATAAATCATATATTCACAAACTATACACATATACAAACCTTAAGTTTAGTTTTTATTTGAAAGAAATAGAAAGAAAAAGAAAAAAATAATAAAAAAATCAGAGTTTAAATAAGAAAAAAAAAAAAATTCAGGCTCAATTCTATTTTTGGAAAGCCCTTGAGGGTCGACTATTGGTCCCAGATGCTATTTCATCAGCCTTTCTTTTACCTTTTGGACGGGTAGTACTTGGGGTGGAGAGGGCAGGTGCAGAGGTGGGAGGAGGAGAGTCAGAGGTGGGAGGAGGCGAGTCAGAGAGAGGAGGCATCTCAGAGGGAGGAAGAGAGGTCAAAACAGGATTTTGTACCGAAGCGGAAGAAGACGATGGTACAAGAGGTCTGTTATCAGGGATCGAAAATAAATTTTCAAACAGGCCCATATCCAAGTCTTCGTACCTCTCTTCAGTACCCGAATTGACACCAAGGTTTTCCAGGCCAGTCAAAAATGAACCCGAGGCATCATGAGCAATGTCATCTGGCTAGAGTTGAGGTTTATGTTAATGTTAAAAATTCTTAATTTGATATCTAAACTTTACTTACTCTTGCTGAGTTCCTCAACATTATCTGGATCATATTTTTGGATATCCAGTTTTTATCCGCGAGGTGCATGGGTAGCATTGGGTTCTCGGCGTCAATGACAGAGATAAGGTCCCCAGGATAAGCCTCGAGGGGTGTACCAACGTTCAAGCCAGAGCGCTTGTTCCAAAAGTATACAATTCTTTCGAACATATACAATACTTCATTCTGCTCGTTGGCAGGAATCCCCCTCCAAATGACACCATTCTTTCCAAATCGTTCTTGGTACAATGCTTTCAAGAAATGTTGGCAAATGGTGAAGACATTGTTGTAAGCTGCTGTCGCCCTTTCTTTAGCTTGATCCTCAGTATAGGTACCTACCAAAGATCTCCAGTACGCAGCAACCTTGTCTATGACGGTTTTCTTTGTATAAGTACATACGGTGATGGATCTTACACCGAGAGAATTGCAAGAGGTGTGAATACCATTGGGTATAACTTGCTCCTTGTAATAGGCGACAGCCTTGACCACGAATTCGTACATTTGTTGAGCAGCGGAATTTCTTGCTGAAAAGATAGGGCAATTATTAACTTAATTCGTCTTACAAAGTAAAATAAAATAAAAATGTACCAGTGATATATCCAGATCGAGAAGTAATTGCAGAAGTACCATTGGATTTGACCACTTTCTTAACCTTGCTGCAGCATTCACAGTGTTGACCAACTGGCAGGTAGATATATTCTTTCATTGTGGCAGGCATTGCATCAAGCTTTCTTTGCATATCGTAAATGGCATTAACGAGTTTTTCAATGACTTCGTCTCGAGAATTTGAGTTTTGGGTACCGTTCATTGTGATAAATAGAGTGAAAAATCGATGTAAATGAGAAAATAGGTGTAAGTATTGGATCTTATATAGATGTTTTAAAGATACATTTTTTTTTCATTGTCATTTACCTTGATGTAAGTGGTTCAACTTATTTGCACCAATCACGGTACAGAATTAAAAAAAATTTCGCTTAATAACCTCGTTACACGAAAATCTAACAATAGATCAAGCTTGAAGTCCCAAACAACGATTTCTAGTGGTTTTGAAAGGTATCCATAGTCTACACAGAATTACTATATCCTCTCTATTAATAATTATAAGATAAATTCACGAGTAATTCCAATTGGTTCTAAGAACGGTCAGTGACTATTAATAAGCTGTAAATAAGATGTAGCAACATGTATAAAACTACGCGCAAAAATCGGTTCCCGACTTACCAAAAACAAAATTCTTAAAAACTTTTCAAAATGGTTTACCCCAAAATTCAAAAACCCAAGAACCTTAGAGCTTCTCGAAACGGCGCTAACCAACGTCTTTTAAGAGGCACATATGAACCCTTGGCCGTTACTGCTGCCTCCATTATACCTGGCCCAACTGACACTTCTGTTTTTGCTGTATCCTCTTCAGTATCTACTGGCTTCCCAACTGCTATAATAACCAACCGTACACCTTTTGACTATGACGAAGAAATGGATTTTTACGATGATGTTGATATGGCTGACCTCGATAACCAAATCGCTCTTCCCTTAATTGGACAAATGTCCATACAAGACGTAGATGCTGAAGATGAATCCTCTGATGATGGTTTTGTTGTAGACGGTGAAGTAGACGAGGATTTGTATGAATCCACGGACGAAGAGAACTTCGAAGGTAACTAAAGATGCTCGGGTTGTTGACATCATGACAACTTACCGGATGTACTATTTTCACTTTTAGAACCATTGTCACTTGATTATAATGTAACAATACAGGACAACATCAAGGATATCATTGTCCCCATTAACGTATTTAGCACCAGCGAGCTGAGTAGTATTATGTTCAACTATCTTACATTTAGTAGAAACATGACCATAGAAGCTGTGCGCGTTATGAAGAAATTTTTTGAGAACACTTTGAACCAAAACAACAGTATGTTAATGATTTGTATTTACAAAGTATCATTATTTACTAATTTAGTGTACCTTTTAGGCCTTGATAAAAAGAAAAAAGTACTCGCATTGAAGGAGTGTCGTTCGTTGATCAAGAAGAAACTTCCACTTTCTTTCAGTCAAAGCCATGAAATCTGTTCCCGAAAGGGGTGTTATCTCTTTGATCCTGTCGATGATGCCGATAAAACCGCTTGTCCTCACTGTAACGCTGTTAGACATAAAGAATCTGTGGTAAAAATGATTGATATTGGTGAACATTTAAGTCGTATGCTAGCTTGTGACGAGTTTCGTGATGAAGTCGAAAAATACCGAAACGTAATCGATTCCATGACAGACGATGATCCATATACCGATTTTTTTTCTGGAGCCGCGTATAAAGAAATGAAATCTAAAGGTCTCTTCACTGGTCAGCACGATTTAGCCATCGTTCTATGTGTTGATGGGTTCACTTCGAAGGTATCAAGAAAAAGTATGGTGATGGTACACGTTATAATTGCTAGCATTGATCCGTCTATCAGGTAAATTTTGGCTCTATATACAATACATCCAATCTTTTTACGTCGTAATAACACCATTTGCAGATACACCGATGAATATACTTTTCAAGTTGCAATTCTTTTTGGTGACACTAAGAAAGACTTTGACTCGTATCTGCGTCCAATTATTGAAAGCCTTGATCGTTTGAGTCGTGAACCTGTTGTTGTTCGCAAGAATGGTGTTCATGTCACGTCGGCTAGAATTTTCAATTTGGGTGTCATTGCAGATGGTATAGAGATCAACCAGCGGTTGTTGATGTTTAGTGGTCATACCAACTGGTGGGGATGTAGATTTTGTATTGGTAAGTCGTCAGTTTACTAAGCTATGACCGTGGACACTAACAAAATGACCCTTCTAAATTTAGTTAAAGGCGGTCACCCAGTTGACGGAGGAAAAGGTGGTATGTACTTCTTTGGCAGAGACTCGGCTATCAGAACCAAAGCTTCTTTATTACTTGAGAAAGACGCAGTAAGTATTAACTTGTGTAGCCTTTTTTACATATTTTAATTGATTTACCTTTATTAGCCTTCTTGTCCCAACCACAACTATGGTATTAAAAGTGCTTCTCCCTTTGGTCAGTTGAGTACCTTCCTCTCCATCGACTTTTTCATGTGTGACGAGCTACATATGTTTTCGAATGTCAGCAAGCTTTGCTTCGACATGCTTTCACCAAAGCTCAACACTCGGTTCAAGTTTGATGGTAACGAAGACACGTACCCGTTTGCTCTCGAGACTGCTGATTTTACTCGCATCAAAACCGCCATGGATGACTCCCTTCGTGCAATTCCTGCGGATTTCAGTGGTTCGTTTGCTGGTGTCAATCTGGATAATGTTAGATCTATCTATCGTTCGGTGGACTGGATCGCCTGGTTGGTGCATGTGATTCCTACGATTGTTGCCCCACTCTTTCCCGCCAGAGAAGCAACCACAGGATTTATTGCCCTGTCTCGTGGTATTCAATTGAGTTTGCAATGGTCGATATCCGAATCTGAAGTGAAGGAAATTGAAAGGTAAATATTCATTGTTGAGTTGTAATTTATGTAGTGATATTTACTTGAACATTATATTTGCTTATGATAGATGCTTTAAGACTTGGTTTGATTACCTCGATACCTGTCTTGATAGCAGCTCTATCTCCAGAACCGTATTCAGATCGAACATGCACCAACTGAACCATATACCATACATGATAAAACGAATGGGGTTAGTTATCGATTGTCATCATAGTTATTAGACTTCCCTTTTGTACTAATTTTTCATTTCTCTGGTAGACCGTTAAGGTGTTATTCTGCAAGATCATTGGAAAGGTCTATTGGCATATACAAGAAGCGAATCCGTTCATCTTTGAATCCTGGTGTCAACGCCGGTAATGTCATGGAAACTCGTGAAATGTTCTCTTTTTTGCAATCCGATGGTATAATCGATAGTTCCGCCTATGATTTGAAGAAGGATAAAGTTAACAACTTCTTGCCCCACCCGTCCAACGATCCATTGTTGCCTCAGCTGTGGTCACCCTTTCACTGGCGGGTAAATACTGTAAAGCTGGGCCAGGTTGTAAAGCAAGCAAAAGAAAAGCACAATCATACCATTGGCGGCTACCTGGCAAAAGACTGGCTTAAAGCACTCTCTCAATTTTTGATTCGTCTGACTGGTAATACTTCGGCTGTTATAACTTCGTTCCATCAGCACCAATTTGTCAACATTTCTCAAAAACTCTGGACAAACAATCAAATATACATATCTGATTTGTGCAAATCGAAGAACGCAGCAAGTTCGCGTGGTGGTGAGTTTGTTATGTTTACTGCAATTCATAAAAATCGGTAAGTTGATGTTTGCAAATCAAAATTATTGTGTACTGACTTATTGTAATTAGGATGTTCCGGCCTATCGAAAACTGGTACGTTTGTAAAGTCTTGTTCTTTTTTGACTTTACATATCAAGAAGGTGCTCCGGGCTCGAACTTCGTTTTTGGTGAACTTATGAAGAATCATGACGTCTCACCATACTCAAAGGCTATCCCGCGCGTGAAACCTTACGATGAGGCTGAGCAAAAAAAATTTGTGGTCTTTGATGCCGAGGATCTTTTGTCTGCTGTCGGATTGGTGAATGCGGTTGACGGCTCCAATAACAAATATGTTATAAAGACTGGTGACGCTTTTAAAGTCGATATGAGTAGTACTGCCGGAAGTGTTGGAAACATTGTTTTCCGCTGAGAATAAAATATAAAATCATTAAAACCCACAGTCACATGTCCCGTTTTCTCATTTTACTTACGTAATCTGAAGTTGTCTTTTTCTTACCCTGGCTATCATCCCCATAAACATTTTTTTGCTTTAAAAAATTACGTTTATCTATTAACATGGTATTGCTACATCTATTTATTTATGTATAAGTTGTTTTTATAGAGATTTAAAAATTTGGCTTTGCGATCAGCGATCAAAAAATCAAAAATATCGGAGATATCGATATTTTCGATTTTTTGAGCGATATCGCCAATATCGATCAAAAAAAACATTTTGATCGCTGATTTATTTTAGGGTGTTGCCGCACATTTTTGAAAAGGTATACTCTTGGTAGAAAGTTTATTTCCAATAACTTTATTTTGACACGCAAATTATGATATGATAAAATAGCACTATTTAACACATAAACCGTTATATAGGTCCATTCTTTCGATCCTTGGTCGACATTTACATCAAATAATAACACTCATAGACAACAATGGTAATAGAATATCCTGAATTAAGTAGTTCTTTAAAAAAAAAAATTCAGTCGAGTGTGGAAAATATGAATTTTGGTTGACTCTTATATGAAAAGTATAACCAAAATGTGAAGGTTAAGGGAACAGAGGAATCGATTACAAATTATTAGGAGCTAGAATTCCAGTCAGAAGATGAAATTAAGGTAGACTACTATTTATTCAGAAAAAAAAAGGGGGGGTGGCTGTATTTTTAAGAAATATACTTCTATCTTATGTAATAGCAAGTCGATTTAGATTGGCTGTAACAACACATAAATATTAGGGGGTTTCATTAATTATTTTCATTTTCTCAAGAAATATTTTCTAGAAAAATCTTGCTCAGAAAAATTATATTTCTCAAAAATTGAAGCAATGTTATTGGCTGATTAAATTTATGAGAAAAAATCATGAGAATGAGAAATAGTTAATGAAACCCCCTATTAATTCCAAAGGTCTATTTTCTTTAATTCTCAGGCTATCGTGTCCTCTATCGTGTACATTTTTTTCTAAAGCTCAGGCTATCTTGGTATCCTTCACAACAATGACTACTATTAGTAGAGAGCGTGCAATATGCATGCTCTACCATCAAAATTATGACAAGACTAAAGCCATTGATGAACTACTCAATGCTATTGAAAAACTAGATCTCGAGATTTGCTATAAAGATGATCCTTATAAACCGATTTTGTACTCAATCGGAGGTCTAGTTAATAATCCTGGATGTCATCAGTATCCTGCTTTACAAAAAAAAACAAAAAAGACTTACTTTAAGAAGACTTTCAAATCTTCACAATTTGTTGATAATCCCGCAAGGTCAATAGCCACAATGCAGACTCTCTCCAATGAAGAAATATGCATCAGCATGTCTATTGAATAAGCTAAAATTTAATTATGATCATGATGACATACTGTTTCCTTTTTCACCCTGCATATCACCATCAGCGCTTATTTTTGACAGCATATTTTCTTGCCTGTCCAAGCCCCCTTCCAGTAATGGTTCATTCGCATTACAGTTAACGGAGGCAAACACCTTACTAACCAAGGACCTGTTCTTCAAGTTTTCGCTCATTAGATTCAACAAACGAACGCGTGAGTTATCATCTTTTTCGCATGTAGACTTTCTCGCATTTAGCCTATCACATGATAACCTTCGTCTTTTAAGCTCTGAATAAATCTTTGATAGCGAGATAAACAGCTCACAACGTCTTCTATTACATCGTCTAAACGCTAGATTAATTATGATCCAATGAAACTATGAACGGCTACTGTATGTCTTACCGACATACTCATCCTCTAAAGCATAGAGTAATCGTATTGAAACTTTCTGTTGTAGATCATTGTATTTTCTTTTCGTTTGGCTTTCAGTCAAAAACAATTTTCTTGGATGACACCAAATGCCAAAACCATAAGCAGTTTTATCAATGAAAATATCCGAGTATTTCCAAACAACGGTTAATATATCATTCATGCTTAAGTTTTTGCAAGCATAAGCTTCTTCGTTGTTTGGGTTTACTGGTAAAAATGCAATATCCAGAAAAATTATCAGTTGAGCTTGACTGACTAAACAAAAAGTTTATCTATGAATAATCGAAAATACAAAGCATTTTCTTTTTTGGTAGACATTTACCACTTTTTTTTGTCTCAACTTCAATTTGAGGAGCTTTAGTTATCTTTTGATAAGTAAGTTAGTTATACGGATCTGCTTTTATGGAATTTGTATATAGCAGAAATGTTTTACAGGGATCATCTTTATAGCAAATCTCGAGGTCGAGTTTTTCGACAGCATTGAGTAGTTCATTGGCTTTATCCTTATCATAATCTTGGTGGTATAACATGCATATTGCACGCTTTCTACTAATAGTAGTCATTGTTGTGAAGGATACCAAGATAGCCTGAGCTTTAGAAAAAAATGTACACGATAGAGGACACGATAGCCTGAGAATTAAAGAAAATGGACATTTGCCCCATCATGTCATTTGAGAATGTCTACACCTACGTATTTTTTAGATTCACGTGATCCATTCTTTTTCTTACATACTTTTGCTCTTTGAAAAGACCTAGAGGGTGTAGCATAAGTGGGAGTTTCGGCGCCAGTGAAGCACCACTACCGTTATCGTTTTTAGTCTTGCACAAACGACGACCCACTCGATTTTTTTCCCAGTGTTCAAAACTGGGAACGGGCAAGTATTGCTTATATTACAAAGACTAGCCGTAGCTGTGATAAAAAAAAAGAGGTAATATTTTAGCGTTTTTATAAAAAAACAAAAGTTTTTATTAACTAACCTTTTCCAATTTTATTACATGCTTCTCTTTTAAAAAGATGGTATTATACAGATTGGGAATAAAAAAGAAATAAAAAAGATGAAGAAGGGAAAGAAAAAAATGTTTATTTATAGACTGATAAACAAGAGCTGGCTTATGTCAGGATGATTTAATTGCTTATTTAATCAGAAGATTGTGTGAACGCGTTTTATTTATATAAGCTGATAAACAAGAGCTGGCTTGTATCAGGATGATTTAATTGCTTATTTAATCATCCGTATGTTCGAGCTTTCACATACAAGAAAAAAAGGCGTATTCACAGACGTAAAAAAAACAGGCGCATAAAAAAGTACATAGAAAATAGACGTTCTCTGTCATTTTACTATACCTCTCTTTAAGACGTGTGACTTTCATTGAATCTTAGATAAGATTAGGATTTTAAAAAAACCGCCCTTTGGCGTTGGAAACGACTGGTTTCTATCGTTACCCGCACAGCCGCTGTAACGACCCAATTTTGGAGTGACACAAAATCAACCGTCAAATGTATCCTTCATACTCTTTACTGATGAATAGTTTTCTCAAGATAAATATACTCTATTAATCATGAAAAAACAAATAGGAAGGTGATTATGAGACTGGATTAATTAAATATCGTTTCATTATTTCATTAATGGGATGCCCTTATAAATTAGAAATGATGATGTCTTTTAGCATTTGTCAATTAATAGAGCAGTCTGAGTGAATATTTATCGATGTAAAATATCTTGGTGTAGGGCTGCTGTGATTTTCACAAATTGCTTAAAGCAAATGTTGGATGTGCGTAAGGCGATACAAAATAGCCTTTTAGTGACTTTGCTGTGAATACAGTAGTTGATCATTAGGTGGAGAAAATGGGCTATTTGGTTTTGGGCTCCGATGTTGAGAACACTTAAATACAAATTCAACAAGAAAAGTGTCGTACAACGGAAAAGGTTAAGGTTTCAAATGCGATTTTCTAAGTTTTGGAAGATCCCATTGGCTATTAGAAGAAAGGCCAGATCAAAGATATTTTTGATGAAAATTAAAAATAAAACATGATGTCCAGACGTGTAGAAGGAGGTCGCCTCTCTGTGTAACTGATCAATGCCTGGTTAAACGTTAAGTACATATAAAAAAAACTATCGTTCTTTCAGTTATAATAATGTGTTGGGTCGTTAAGCTTTTGTCGAATAAGCTTATCTAACTAGTCATTGTAATTTGTGTTTGGACACATGTTAAATTTTATTGTCTAACTTTTCTGTGAAGTTCTTACAGTGAAAATTACCATTTGAATCTCTTTCCGATTTATTCTGCTAAAATTGAATAAACGCCGTTAAAGCTCTGCCTATTGATACTCTGGGAGGGAGTGGAATCTGAAAAAAGTGGAGCGGGAAATTTAAATGGTTCCATGGGTAGTCGGTTAATCAATTTACAAGAATTAAAAAGAGAAGCAAAACATAGTTTACAAAACATATTAAAATGAATGTGGGGTAAAGAAACAAGAGTAATATTTAATTGATCTAATGTAAATACTGTTTGTGCACACCTTTTTTAATTTACACTGCAGGGAAAGAGAGAGAAAACCCGCTTGACCTAATTTGGAGGCTTTTTTTTTTAAATTTTCACACCAAAAAGAAAAAAATATTTAATTTCAGGTTACCTTTCTCTTTTCTTTCACATATTAAATAGAAAGGGGGAATTTTTTTTTTTTTTCTGCAGTAGCCAATGAACCATAATGCACCACAAGAGAGCAACCATTCACCTTCAACCAATATGCCAAATATAATTCAGAAAGAGACCAGACAGGCCTGTAAGTTCAATAGAATCTTCCCACCCTTTTTTTTTTCTACCCCATAAATTAACTTTTTTTTTTCCATTGCAGGTGAGAACTGTAAAAAAGAACAACTGGAATGTGATTGTAAGCACTCATTCATCCCACTTTTTTTTCTTTTTTTCTTTCGTGCTAATCTTTTTGTTTGTTTGTAGCTGTCGTACCCTGTTCAAGTTGTACTTTGCGAGGAAATGCCAATCACTGTTCGATTATTACCCATATCCCAAAGAGCACTGAAGCGAAAACTAGTAGCATGCCAGCCAAACGAGGCTATAAGTCACATGTACCAAGTGCCTGTAAGCTTATAAAGATGAATGAGTCTATGATGGAAAAAACTGATTTTTCTTTCTGGTATAGGTATCAATTGTAAAACAGCACATTTAGCATGTGATGGTAAGAACCGGGATAAATTTATATATGAATATAAAAACTCAATTGTAAGGCATTTATAGTGTCCCGGCCATGTCAACGGTGTGTAACATTAAAGAAGACCGATACATGTCAAGACATGCAACATAAGAAGCGTGGGCGACCCAAGCTTCGTGAAAAGAAAATTTATTCATCCAACGAACATACCTATGAGATCCTATACGGGACAATCCAAACTCCATCCATCACTTTGAAGAACCCAACCCGAAATATAGTTCCCAACATTCAAGTACCTCCCTTTAAGACAAAGATCTCTCCATCTACTAAACCTCAATCCGTCATTTCATTCATCCACGAGCCCATCGAGTCCTTTCAATCCGATGATAAATCTCCTCCACCTATCGTCAACACTACCACAACTGCAAATGCAACTGCAACAAGTGTACCCTTAACCTATGATAATTTACTTTTAGAATCCATGATACCACAGTTAACAGCTACTTCACAACCCATACGAGAGCCACTACTATTTGATTACACCACAAACCTTTTTGAAACCACTCCTCTGTTACCAGTACCCCAAAATAATAATAATAATACTACTACTAGTAGTAATACTATGACAGATGCAAGTGATCTCACCATCATCATGTCTATGGAGGTGTGTTGTGCAAAGGTATCAGCTGATACCATCAAATGCTGGGGATACTATCCACAAGAACTTGCACATCGATCCTTTTACGATTTTATTTCACCCAAAGATATAGATCGGTTGGCACGACTACATCGACTTTTACTAGACAATGTGATGGATACAATGACAGGTGATGCGACCTTACCAGCAACAGAAAGGAGCACATCCACCTTATTCAGCACCACAGATTATAGTGTATTAAATACTGTAGCTAATGGATCCAGATCCTTTTCAGATTCGATACATATTAAGAAACGATCTGGTGAGTATGAATTATACAAGGTGGTAGTATATATTGGAGGTGGATTAGGGGCCAATTTGTATGATATTACTAGTTTTTCCAAACAGTATATTGTAGCACAGTTTCGAAAGCATGAGTATGAGGTGGTGTCTACCTCACCACCTTCGGAAGATTTATTCAAGACAAATGAAATATATAATAATATGGAACCTATTGCGGTATTTTCACCACTGACACCGTTATCACCCATATCACCTAGTCATAATCAGTTGGCTAACTTCAACAAGAGTGAACCCAAAAGCTTTAAAGACAGCTCATTGTTAAATGCACGGAAATTCTCACAGTCATCTATTATACCAGCTTCCCCCAAATTCAATATAGCACCTGTCACGAATCATCCCAAGGGGACCAACAATCTATCATTTCAGCATAACAAACATTTCAGTAATATTTTACAACAGCGATTTTCCCCTTCATCTACACCGCCTACTTCCATGAGGTTAAGGTCGACTGATAGTGTGACTCATCCAACCCAGCAATACTTTTTACAGACTTCCAGTAGTACATTGAATGCTGCTGCATCGGCTGTCAATGGAACTTCAAGGCTGAATAAATCAGGCCCATTACGAACAGAAGGTGTGGATACAAACAGAAAAATGGAAATGAGCATCCGATCCTTACTCTGCTAATTAATATCAATCATGTTTGAAGTAAAAAATAAATTTGCGATTTTAATCAAGTGCTGATAAATAAACGCCTTCTCTCTTTTTCTTCCAGTCAATAGAATAACCTTGAGGGATAAAAACAAAAACTAATGAATGAGACAAAAAGGCAATGTAAAATAAGTTGTCGAAGCTAATTGGCGTGTGGTCCAACTGCATACCCGTGTCCGAATAGCGATGACGACCATTATTATTGTTCAACGAGGTTGACAGCATCTACTTCACACTATACGAATGCCATTTACCTCACATATCGAATATGTTACGTGTCGTATGAATAGGATAATCGATTCCTCTAACAACTGGATTGGATTCAATATGACCAGCCTAATTATTGGCTAACTACAAGCCTGTCCAAGATAAAATCTTGAGACTCCCTACGCAGCAAAGAGCAGAATCACCTTGCAGCTAAGTTCGGTTTCGCAAGATGCATAAGAAGAATCACTGCAAAAAAATGTGTGCCAGTCTAAAAGACTGGTGTTGAAATTAAAAAAGATCGTCCACAGAGATGACATAGGGCGGTGCTTATCATTGGCTAGTTTTCATAAATAATAAAAATCTATAAAAAGATAATGAAAATTGAAACTTGTTTAGGCTTCTTTTTCTTTTTTAAAATAGAAACATTTTTTTTTGTAAGCCTTCCTACCCTATACAAAAGATTTTCTCTCGTTAACCTATCGTATTATTAGATATAAGAAATGTCTGTCACTGGAATCAATAACGCTTTTGCTTCTTTGTCTGTTCAAGACTACAGAGCTCGTAAAGTTGCTCTCGTCACTGGTAAGTTTAAAAGATGAGAAGAAGAAAAAAAGAATTGCGAAATCAGAGGCATACGATCATCTTTTTCAACAGATGATGACCATGCGCATCTCTTTTTTCTCGTAATCTATTTTTTTGTCTGCACTCTTTTTTTTTTCAGCAACGGAATACTGATTTCTTATATATATATATATTTTTTTTTTTTTTTTTTTTTTTTTTGACAGGTGTTACCGGTCAAGATGGTTCATATTTAGTTGAATTTTTATTAGAGAAGGGTTATGAAGTCCACGGTATTATCCGTCGTTCATCTTCTTTCAACACAGGCCGTATTGAGCACATTTACAGAGACAGACATGAAACTGGTAATGATAAAAAAAGTCCAACCAAAAAAATAAATAAACAAAGACTAAATTCTAATATTAAATTTTTTTCAGGTGTGAAATTCTTCCTTCACTATGGTGATTTGACTGATTCAACCTGTTTGGTCCACATCATCTCCAAGGTGCAACCCACCGAAATTTATAACTTGGCAGCCCAATCTCATGTCAAGGTCTCTTTCGACATGTCAGAATATACCGGTGATGTGGATGCCCTTGGTACTCTTCGTCTTTTAGATGCTATCCGTACTTGTGGTTTAAGCGATCGTACTCGTTTCTATCAAGCCTCTACTTCTGAACTTTATGGTAAGGTTGCCGAAACTCCTCAAAAGGAAACTACCCCCTTCTACCCTCGTTCTCCTTATGGTGTTGCTAAGCTCTATGCTTACTGGATCACTGTCAACTACCGTGAATCCTATGACATGTATACCGCTAATGGTATTCTTTTCAACCACGAATCTCCTCGTCGTGGTCGCACTTTTGTTACACGTAAGATTACCCGTGCTGTTGCTGATATCCATCTCGGTCGTCAAGACTGTCTTTACTTGGGTAACATTGATGCTAAGCGTGATTGGGGACATGCTCGTGATTATGTTGAAGGTATGTGGCTCATGTTGCAACAAGATAAGCCCGATGATTTTGTTTTGGCCACTGGTGAGACTCATACTGTCAGAAGCTTTATCGAGAAGGCCTTTAGAGTGACTGGCCGCACTATTGTTTGGGAAGGTGAGGGTGTGAACGAGATCGGTAAGGATTCTGAGACTGGTAAGGTTCGTGTACGTATCGATCCCAAGTACTTCCGTCCTGCTGAAGTTGAGCTCTTATTGGGTGACCCTACCAAGGCTAACACCGAGTTGAACTGGAAGCGTAAGGTTACCTTTGATGAATTGGTTACCGAGATGGTTGTGGCCGATATCGAAGGTGGTCTCAACTCCTCCACTTTAATGTAAATAAATATACAAAAATAAATTATCTTTCATTTCTTTTTATTGGTATGAATTATATTATGTATAATGTGTGTGTGAAATTTCTATTATATTACAAAGTTTCTATTTATTTCTTGGCTGCACTTTTCTTAGTAGCTGTCTTCTTAGTACCAGCCTTTTTGGCAGCGGTCTTTTTGGCAGCAGTCTTAGCAACGACAGGTGTCTCCTTGGCTTCTTCTTCAACAACAACAGCAGCAGCAGCATCAGCGGCGGCTGCCTTGGCTTTTTCCTGTTCACGTTCCCACTTCTTTTGCTTGACCAGCTTACGATGAGCCTTTGCCTTTTCCTTGGCACTCAAGGCCTTTGATTGTTTTTTATCCTTCAAAGCTTGTTCTCTAGCACTCTTTTCGGCTTCAGCCTTTGCCTTCTTTGCAGCAATCTTAGCCTGAACTTCTTCCGATAACTCTTCTTCTTGGACAGGTTGGGGAAGACCACCGGTCTTTTTCAAAAATCTCACTCTCTTAATATGATCCTTACTCTTCAAATGAATATTAACGTGCTCAACGTGCTTGAGCTTCTTTTCGGGGCAAACGTCACATACGAAAGTATCCTCGAGTTCATCCTCTGAATTCAACTCTTCTTCCATGGGTTCTGCCTCCTCGTCTTCAGACTCGGCTTCTTCTTCATCGGACTCCTCATCCTCATCACCGGAGCCCTGTAATTTGGCTAATTGGTTGACAGTCTTGATCAAGGCTTTACGTGCCTTCTTCTTGTATCGCTTTGTTTGTTCATCGTCCGAATTATCGGTATCACTGTCTGATCCCGAATCGGAAAAGACACCAGCTAATCTTTCCTCATTGTCATCGGCGGCGATCTCTGTGTCTTGAATCTGCTGCTTTTCCAGTTCCTTACGTACACGTTTAAACATTATTTATTTTTGATTATGTATATATAAAAAAAAGGGTGAACTATAGGCAAAAAAAAATAAAAGATACGGGTTTAAAAAAAAAAAAGAGGATTCAACGTCACAGTGGCTGCCTTGTTTTTCCTCATTTTGTGTGTATTTCTGTCAATGATAAAACGTTGATTGGTATACATTAAATACAAAGAAATGCATAGCAGATTTTATAGATTGGAATAGCTGGCTAGGAGGATTGAGCACGGATAGGTTATTGGGGGAAGTAACGATTGCTATTCTAAGAAAATAGGATCCTTCCCAAGCACAATGTCAAAAAAATCTTACCCTCCGACCCTTTAACCCCGACAATCCTATCTCAAATAACACAAAAAAAAAAATGCATGCTTTTTTTTCTTTTTGGTTGTCATTGTACTTGTAACGCCATGAAGCCTACAACTATTGCACTCATTTCGTCTGCCATTTTGGCTACTTTTGGCATTGGCTACCTTGTCTATTTTGATCAAAAGCGTAGAACTGACCCCAACTTCAAAAAGCAATTGAGTAAAAAAGAAAAAAGAAGAAAAAAAAAAGTAACCTATCCATAAACTGATTTGTGTGTGTGTGTTTATTTAGAGCGTGAGCGTAAGAAGGCTTCCAAGGCTGTAAAGGTGAGCCAAGAAAAAGAATTAGTTACTGTCGAGGCACTTGTAAAAAACGTGATGGAAATTATCAGCAAAGAAAACTTCCCCGAGACTGCTGAAGCCAAAGAAGCGTATTTCATGGAACAGGTTTCGATGGGAGAAACACTCTGTGGTCAAGGTGAAGCCTATTATGAACAAAGTGTTGAGCCCTTCTATAAAGCGCTTCGTGTCTACCCTGCTCCCCTGGAACTTATCATGCTCTATCAAAAGACTTTGCCCGAAAAGGTGTTCCGCATTGTCGTGAATATCATGGCCCTCGAGGTAAATTAACAACAAGTGACAAAAAGAAGGCAAATCATATTCATTTAACCTTCTCACAGCAACAACAACGCCAAGCTGAGTTTTACAACCATTTCCCTCCTCCTGAATTAGGTGTCAAATTCCAGGAATTACCCGTCGAATCAGATAAACCTGTACGTGGATTAACCGCTACTAAAGATTTCACTGTCGATGATGTACTCTACACAGAAACTCCCTTCATTGCTGCCCTTCACCCCCAGTTAGAGGTAAACATTTTTATTCATTTGTCAACATTGGCACTCCTAAAACAATCGGGTTCTATAGACTACACATTGTAATTACTGTATGAGAGTATTGGATGAGGAAAACAAGGTCGAATGTAGTAACTGTGATCAAGTCGCATTCTGCAGCACCCAATGTGAACAAGCCGGATCCCAAAACTACCATGTCTTCATGTGCACTAACAATAAATTGGAACCCTCAACTGTCGCTACCGAATTTTCCAACTACACCAAAGCAACCAATTTAAAATACCCTCAAATGATTGCTCAGTTCTTATCCATCATGGTGGCAGATGAAGCCAAGAAAAACAAAGATTCTGAAAAGGCATCTACTTACACTGCTTGGGATCATATCGAACGATTCAATGCGGGTAAGGAATTGGTACCTACAGAGGAATCAGCACACGAGATTAAGTTGATCAAGGCACTGTTGGCATCCAAGGTGCCTGGTATCGATGAGTTTTTGTCGGATGATATTTATCTTTTGTTGAAGTCTAAATTGAACAAAAATTCATATGAAGTTCCTACCAATGAAGATATTTTAATAGAGGTAGTTTTTTTCATTATCATTATTTTAAAAAAGGACAAATAGCTAATAACTTATTTACTTGACGATAGAAATCCAATGAGCCTACTCGTGTTTTATATACAGAGAAACAAGGATTAGGTAGCGCTATTTACAAGATCTCTTCCTACATTGTGCCTTCTGAATTAGAGGAAGCCAATGTCTCAATCTCTTATGATAAGACAAATGTCATCACAGTGACAGCGATCAAGGATATCCAAAGCGGACAACAAATCAAGGCGTTTTACCAATAAACAAGTCCTCAGGATATTAATAATAAAGGTCCTTCATTTTACGCTATCAAGACAACTGGTCATATGTTTATTTCGAAATAGATTGTGTTAGATATATTACATGTAGAGTGGTTCATTAGCACAAATATTGTCGCACTAGGCAGTAACATATCAGACTATAAGCCTAAGCTGAACCTTAGGAGGTGCTGTCATGCCATCGGCCAGCTAACATTTCTTTTTTAATTAAAAAAAAAATGACAGCGTTTAAAGAATTTGAACTGCAAGGCAGGACACTCAAGTCTTTATAGACTACCAAGATCTAACTACAATCATTAGATAAAAACTGGGCCGTAAAGTTTTGTGGTTATTTAGGTTGATAGATTGAAACCGCTTGTATTCATGGAAGGCATCACACATCAAGAAAACTATATCGACTGTATATCTCATCCCTTCCTTTCCTGGTTTAAAAAAATTAATGAAGAAACATTTAGAAACTTCATATTTCGAGGCATAAAGGCAGCGCAAGTTGGTATCAGAGGAAATGTGGTACTAAGCTAAATATGCAAATTTATATTCTTCAATAAAACATCTTCCGGAGATTGCGAGGACCATTTATTAACAAGTTATTTCAGAACCATTCGACTATTCTGTCCGAACAGTTTTTTACTGCTGTTGGAAAAAGTACTTTTGTTTGTCTGATAATAAATACCGTAATAGCATGGTCGGATATGCTGAAATAAAATCTGACAATAAGAAGATTGTCGTTATTCGGTTTAAACGCGCTCGAAGAGCCCTTTTTTCAAATGCAGATTAATTGGTAAAACAGAACTTGATATAGATTTTATTTTTATAATTATTCACGTATATGAATGTTTAGATCGCGATGATGGTGCTATTGTTGTGGTAGAGCCAGAATAATCTAAGATGTCAGCGCCGTTAAACAACATGACAGGCTTATAACGAGCCTTCATAATGTAACAAAGGATGATCACTTTTATCGGCTCAGTTGTCCCAGTAACAAAGAAGAGCAATCAACACGATCTGTAGTTATTTGTCATAAACTGAGGAACAGAAAAAAAAAAACGCCATCAAATTTTAATGTAAGAAATGGTCCATTGAATATGTTAGGATTTTGAAAAGGTTCTCAATGGTGTAAGAAACTCATTAAAAGGCATATTTAACCTTGAGTACAATAGGCAAATTCCTTACAAAAACAAGTTTTTGTTTATGGATCTCTCATGAAAGATCGGTCTGGAACTATCTTTTTTTAATTTAATAACAATAAACAAATCCTGATGTAAACAAGTACTTGTTTATTGCTAGTTTATTTTGTTATATCGCAAATAAAGAGGCCTTTAATCTTGGACACTTTTATTTTTATACATAGAGGCTATTATTCCATAAAGACAAAGGGTGTACTTTTAGTTAGGAAATTATTTAAGACTACGTCACTTTTTAAGTCTTATATGCTTGTTTTGGTAGGACAGTAAGCAATTTAATGGCTCCATACCAAGTTGAACTCATTCGTATCAAAACGAAAAGGCGGCTGCGCGTTTAGACATCAACCTGGTTATTATGTTTCCTTAAATAAAAAACTTTCTTTTGATTTCAAGATAAAGTTCATGTATTTTCACCATAAAGCCGCGGCTTCCATATAACAAAAACTTAAAAAAATAGTGAATAAAGTATTTCCCCAAAAAGTTATTAATGTCGTCTATAACTGGGAAGCTGATATTGTTCATTCTAGTATGCTACTTATACATGGCAATATTCATCTCCACATAGTCTGCCTTAATTCCGAATCAATATTTTAAAGCATTACGGATAAACCGTTTTAATAAAAAAAACTTAAATCCTGTGCTGGAGAAATTTATTGACGCAAATTATTTTGGGAAGTCTATCGAAAACGTTCGCATGATAACTTGAACTTAGTATATATATTAAACAAAATCAGTCTAGCTTCCTGTCATGCGCCCACACCATTTCTATAAGTTAAATATGACTTGGAAATGATAAACACACTTACTTGAATTCCTTCAATAGTTGCAAAAATAAAGAAAAATGTATATCAGAACGAGCTCAATTAAGTATGATAATATAGTATATACGGGTGGCTTAATGACCTTTATTGAAAAAAATGACGTCCTGAGTTGCTTGATTTTTAATAAATTGATTCCTAAAGGACTCTTTTATAGCATAAACTAATGGATAGTTACCTATTTTCGCTTTTTTAAACGCATGAAACAATCCGCTTGTATTGATATAATTGAATAAAATATTTAAAACAAATAATAAGAGGGACGAAGAGAATGTTCCTATTATATTTAATACAGCTGTGAAAATATACGGTTTGAAAAAAAAAAGGGTTCCATGAAACAAGATAGCGATTTGAGACACTAGCTTGTTTATTCAACACTATTCAACTGCTGCATTAAAATCAAAACATTGAGGTTTGGAAATCAAAAATAAAAATCACGCTATGATCTATTTTTTTTATTTTAAGAGCTTCTCTATTACGAGTCTAAATACAGTCTTAAGTATACATTTGGTGAACAAAAGCAATAAATGATTTGAATCAACTTGAGTACGGCCCAGTTTCATATTTTGATTGTACACAACTCACAGTTTTCCTATGTAAAAAAAAAAAAGTGTGGGTGCTCTATTTTTGAGGGACAATAAAGTTTTCTTTCAGTTTTTAAACACACATATATTTTCTCCTTGTTGGTGTTGGCTGAGTAAAATTGATAACAGACGCTTTACGGGAACTGTCTGCAAATCAATCCACACATTAATGTTCAACGAGTGTACCCATAAATTATCATGTCCATATTGATCTGATAGGAACGAGCTACTTAAATACGATGGACAATAAAAAATAACGGGACCTCCGGATTTAATGATAGATAGCTAAATTTGACTGAATTGTGTACAATTTTAAAAAAGACACTTGTTTGTTAAAACGAAAAGGAAAGCCCGCGATTGAATTTTTTCCTACAAATAACCAAAAAATAGTACGTTATAAAAAAAATATAAACCAGAAACTTTAATCATTACCTTTTTTTTTATATATCTTATATATATATATATATTATCAACCCATAAACCTAAATAAATAACAACAAATGCCACTTCCCAAGCTCTTGGCACCGTATTTACCAGAAGACCAAGGAGTGATTGAGAAATTAGATCATGTCCTTTCACCAGTCTTACCTTTCAGTCCCGTGCAACCCACGCAAAATCGAGATAATGTGATTGAGCTGCATACATTGGATGATAATAATAGTGCAGAAGATCTTGAACCCACAGATCAAAATGCCATGGTATTACACCCCATGTACCAACCCGCACAAGTCACACCTCCTGCCATGGATCTCTCCCCACCCGCTGAATTCTTACAAGAGGTTTATGACGAACCCGAGATATTGGATACGTCAACCCGCGTGGTGACACCCAAGCTATCGGAAGCCAACACCTTGGTTACTTCAGAGTTCATCCAATCATCACCATCTCCCCTTCAACCTATCACCAGCAATATCTTTCCCGCCTCCACCAATGTGAAAGACGTAGAATCCAAAGACTTTCCCATGGAGACTAATTTTCGTAAATCTACATCTGTACCCACTGAATCTGACTTTAAAACCAAATGCAAGAGAATGATCCGTAATGCCAAAGGATTAGTCTGTAAACCCACTAGTCCCAAACCAACGGTAAAAAAAAACAAAAAAGACATATACGTCTTGCTTTTTTTATTGTTTGTCATTAATAATCATTACTCTTTTTATAGACTGTTAGAGCAGCAGCAGCAGCAGCAGCAGCAGCACCGGCAGCACCGGCAACAGCAGCACCGGCACCAATAGTAATAGCAAAAGCGGCAGTAAGTATGCCATCACCGCCTGTCAAGCATGTTACACAAGATCGTCCTACTTTGAGACCGATTGACACGAGTTGTAAGTAAAATGGGGGCAGCCGGGGTGAGGGGAAGATGTTTTTTTATTTGTTACTGAACGAAAAAGAAAATAATTTAGTTTCACCGTTGTTTATGAAGAAGGAGGAAGTATGTAGTACACCGATTTATCTTCGACATCACACAACAAGCCAAGCGCGTGTAGAAGAAAAGGAACCTGCTGTGTATGCATCCCCTGTGAAGGGTACTGTGGCCTATGATATCAAATTACTTTGTGAAGAAAGCTTCTTTGGTCGATGGTAACCGAAAAAAAAAAAATATCCGGCGGAGGGTGTTGAGGGAGTCATCACCACCCCGTAAAAAATATGGTATTTTCTACCCCTCTCTCTTAGACAAGCAAACAAAAAATGTAAAACACTGGTTTTTATTACAAACTATATTAGAAAAAAAAACGATTAATTTTATATACAAAAAAAAAAGAGAAAATAAATTAAGTGAAATTATTATGTACACATTATTAAGGAGTTTTTGTTTCTAAGTTGAAGGTGGAGGTGGTTGCTCAGTTCCAGAGAAAAAGGTATTCATTGTTTTCTTTAATTCACCAAAATAAGCGGCAGGAGGTCTTGTATCGAATATAGGATCATCGTCTGTATGGGTACTATCTGCTTCTGAACCAGCTAAACTCCCTGAGCTCGTACTTGTACTCATACTTGTTTCTGAAGCAGAAGCAGGTAACATACTCTTCAATAAATTGTAATCTTCATTGGCCTCATCTTGATTTACATGTCGTACACGATCCTTCAACACACGTAAAGTTACACGTAAATTCTTTTGTGCTCTTGATTTGATATGCGGGTTGGCTGCATTCTTCAACATGGCCATGGCATCACTGGCAATCAGCAACCAATGCAATTCCACTGTGCATGGCAACCTACAATACAAGACATGAAATATTTTGGAAATAGCATCACAACATACAGACACAATCAATAAGGCTCGATCACCATCAAAGCGTTCCATATTGGCACTTTTGAGATCGGTGGAGTCAGGCGATCTCATCAATCGAGTTTCTAAAGCCAACCAATAGGCGTAATATAATTGATTTAAATAAATCGCATGAGGATTCTCGCATTGTTGAATTCGGTCAGTTTGTAAATATTCCAAAGGAGAATCCGATAATCGAAATTGGGCGGGTAATGTTTTCCAGAAACTAATCAACTGATTTTCAAGACACTCAATATCGAGAATCGAAATCGATTCCAGGTTACCCGCAAAGAGTTGGTATTTGAGAGCATCTGAATTGGGAGACATTTGACAGTTGTGTAATCGTACGACATGACTAAACACAAGAATCGCTCCACTCACTTCTTTGTTGGGGTATTCGCTTGCCAAGACGGTAGGGTATCCAATTCCACTATCGAACATGATGGAAGAAAAATCAGCTAACCCGTCATAAATCATGTACAAGTTAAGCTCCAAGTATCGGACGGCATAAAATAACCGTCGCCAAGCCTCTGCCATACAAATTTCTGCAGTCGCTATTGTTTGTGTGGTCAAAGGTTGAACCAGATGGATATACTTGTCTTTGAGTTGAACTACCATGCGCCAAGCCAAATTCATGTACAATCTTGCCTCCATATTCTGTAAAGTAATAAGTGCACATTGGGATAACAACATGAGAGAAGCAGCAGTGATTACACTGGGCTCTTCTTCAAACAGGACATCCTCCAATAGTTCTTTGGCTTCTTGTCGAAAGGATTCGGCAATACTTTCACGAGTCACAGGAAAAGTATATTGATCGACATGTCTACATTGTGAATAGGCAACAAAGGCAGCTGCAGCAGAAGATAGCATACAGTTGGGTTGGGATTGAAAATAGGGTATAAAATAGGGTGAGGGTAATATGGGTGTACAAGTTCCGTGGCACGTAAAATAGGTTTGTAATAATTGTCGTTTGATAAAAGCACGTGTCATACTATCACATATAGGAGAAGAACAAGGTGCGATTAATTTAGGCTTGTGTTTCTTCTGGAAGAAGCTATGGAGCACATATTCTACTTGGAGCATTTTGTTGGTCACTGCCATGGTCTGCCGTGAACGATCTGCATGGTAATTAGGTGTGCGATTAGGTGAACTGGTGAAATACCGTAAAGTTTCCGTTAAAAAGACAGCTACATCAGCAATACTCTTGATGGACGTTTGAAACCGAATGCCCTTCGAGTCTTGACTTACTTTTAGATTCCAACCACTGTTATTCACATTCGTTCTTGTTAAAGCGGTACAAGTAGATGGCGAGGGACTGGTGTCTTTGTATTTGACTCGTTTGGCACTGACACCGTGCTCATGGCTCCGTTCAGAACATTCGGTATAGTAGCCTTCACCTATGCTTGTTCCAGCACTACTGGAGGAATCACTATCGTAACCACTACTGCTGCTACTGCTACCACCACCACCAGAGTCCAAGCGCACTTGCACATTCAGTAACCGGAGTTGTTGTTCCATGGCAGCCATATCTTGTTCCATGATGCGTACTTGTTCCAACATGCGGTTTTTTTTGGAGACGGGTACAGGTTTCTTTAGGACGGTGGGTTTGACAGAAAACTTGAATACACAAGCTAAGTTCATTTTTATGCAACGATCACAAGTTATACCTTGAGTCACTTTACACTTTCTTCGATGGGCACGACAGTTTTCACCTAAGCATTCTTTGTTTATTAGTACGCATTTACACCTTACATTATATTAGACATAGAAATTACATGGTTTATTTCGTTTTTGCTTAGCATCATCAGGAAAGGACATTGTAAAAGGGTTTATTCATGGCCCCAAAAAAACAACAAAAAAATATATCCAAAAAAAAAAAAATGAAATTAAAAAAGGGGACGAATCAAATCCCCCCTAGCAACGCCCCCCATTACTGATCATGTAACAATATTTGCGGCTTGACTGACAAGTCTGGGGGCTACTCCGATCACGATTTAGTGATTATTTCTATCGCCAAGTATAAATATGATTGGCCAACTTAAACGACAGGAGATGTGCAAAATGCGTACAGATCTAAATAGTTAATAGATATAAAAAAAGCAGCATGAATATGACCTGATTATACTAGCATATGCTTGCTGCATTTTATTATCGAATACTCTAGAAAAGTGCAGTTTCAAAATGGGTAGCACAAAGGCTTTGAATTGAAACATGGGCGATCGTACCTTTAACTCTTACGATATTTGGTTTTCTTATGGAGATTAAGCTCATGTTATCTTATGATAAATTAGCCAAGTGGATTTGATATAAGAAATAGAACAAGCCGTCACAAGATGGGTCCAGACCACATCTGTTAACTGATTGACAAGTCTCAATACAAAGATGTTTTCGAACTATATTTTCTCCCTTTCTCTCTCGTAATCTAGCACATCAAAAATATTACTTCCAGAGCTCCTATGGAAAGATGACCCCCTCACGCCGAGGGGAGCAGAGAGCATAATCCAAGTGAATTGTACATCATTCGGTATAACAAAGGTGGGCACGCTTGATTTGGTTTATCAGGGAACAGACAATCTTTTACGGAAGTTAAGATTCTAGTGGCATATTTAGATTGAAAATACAATTCTTGGTGTTCACTTTATCCACTACGTTAGGAGACAAGCCAGGTGGGCTCCTACAACCTTTTGTGGGGCAATGATAACCACGTTAATTTATCAAGATTAGATATTAAAAGCAAAGGTTTGGCTGAAGTTCAGTAAGAACAATTTCCCATCTCAAAGCAGATATCACAACTACGGGATTCTTGTCATGCATCAATCTATGATTTATCTAACGCTTTAAATGAATTTGATCGTAACAGGTGGATTAGATACAGATCCAAATACACACGAACTTCTAAATTTGAAGATGTTGACTTTGGAAACGACGATATTGGGTAAACCAAAGAAGATATTATATTTTCAAGCAAATAGTCCCGTCTAGAATCCTTGTGTGGTTAAAAGACGCTTTCTTACAATAGCCTTTGGAACATCATGTCCCATGGAATTGGAGGAACGTTTCCTGACAAAAACGCTGGACAAGAGATGTACATGAATCTTTACTTGATGATTTGGCTATAACACCCAACCTATCATTGTAGAATTTTGAAGGTTATTATTCTCCAGCTGAATCCGAATGATGCCTATCATTTTAAGGCTACCCCCACGCCAGTCACTGCATGCAAACAGTATGATATCAGCTTTAAAACATATGTGGGCATACAACTGGTATAGACATGCTTTATGAGTATGTATCATTTGCCCCTTGTAGCAAAAAATAGGTTTTGTAATCACAAGAAGGATTATCGAATCAGTCGTTTTCTTTCTGCTACGGTAATGAAAAAGTCAAAATAGATACTATAGATATTCTAACCATCCTCATACAGAAACTTTTGGTAGGAGAGCATCCTACAGGTTGGCAATCTTTATCAAGATTTTTACCTGATTGCAGCACCTAACTTGATTTTTTATATGAATCAGTCAGCGGTGTACTTGGTGTATACAGGTAAATAAAAATCCGGACGGACAATCACTGCGCCCGCTCTCTTCAGCCTCTCAAGAAAGACGAGCTTGACCGAACCTGCTTCGGCTGAAAAGAAAAGAAAACCATTCAGGATGAAGGTATGCTGATAAAATGTATTTGTCTATCTAGGGAAACAAGAATTTTGCTAACCAGTTCTCTAATTGTGGTTCTTTAGCGATGAAGAATATGATAATTAAGTAGTGTTCAAAGACATTGTCGTCGTGGAAAGTGCTATTACCAATAGCCGGGTCTCACTGCTAGAGAAATGAATGCTTTGATTGCGGTTGTGATGATGCTTTGGAGTTCAGAAATCCATAAATCAAGATTCACAAAAGGTACCCATCATTTATCAGAAGCAATTCCAATTTGTTGATTCAGGGAGTAGATTCTGGAATGGTGACAACCGCCGCAATTACTTTTTCAAAACCATGTACACTATTTGAAAGAATTAATCGATCCAAGACGTTAAAAGCTCATGAACTGTTCTCATCATCAACATCTCACTAAAAGGGTTACTAATATGACTCTGCAGCAAATAAAGTTAATCAGGCTATACTATAAAATAGCCATGGATTGCAAAAGGAGAAGAACAAACTCACTAGGAAAACTCGTTATAACAATTTAATTTATCAATGTATCATCTATCATATATATCCAGTTAATATGCTAATGTCTCAACTATGTAATACGGAACATTCATAACTGAAGTATACCGGAGCAATGTATGTGCTTAATAAAGGATTATTTGTATTTGATTGAAATTACTGTCTTATAGACATCGGATATCACACACTTACCATGAGAAGTATTACTCTAACACAGCAATAAATAAAAACATAACTGACATAGCCAATGCAGCTCTCATTGAATATTCTTGTATTGTCTCCAACTTTTAGAAGAGGTATTTATGACACAAAAAAATAGCAAGTGTAATCTTTTCATTTTGAAAAAAAAATGTAGACCTTTATCTAATAAAGTAAGTCGTGACATGTTTGACTTGTCATCGTATTATAAATGCGCCAGATTTGACGACAACGGAAGTTCTGGTGGATCCAGAGACGTAATATTGTGGGTGTCCAAACATGTTATCTACGTCATAGTTACATTGCAGCTTTAGCAATTGTATATATAAAAAAGGCCGTGCTCCTACCTATGTCAAGCTATCATGCAGTACACTACTAACCTGTTGCTAATATCATACTATGGTTGTTCGTTTAGCCATTCAATGACAGAATCATTACGAGCTTTAAAAGATCTATCGAAAAAAACTGTGTGTGAGATTTATTTAATTAAATAAAAGGTGCTTCTCTTCCATATCCATGATAAAATAATTCGTCGTGAAAGCACATTGACCCGAAAAAATAAAGTAGATAGCTGTGATCATATAATAAAGAGCCATGTATTTGGCAAGGTAATACAACAGTAAGAATAATCCATATATCACCCAAAGGAGTTTTACTGACAGGGGAGCAGGGGCACGACGATTTCTGACAATGATTTCAGCAAAATTAGCAAGCACCTCATTCCGCCTATCTGGTCTATGATTCGCTCTTTCTGCTGCATAAAAAAATTCTTGGGAAACGCTGATACCATTTAAAGAACTTCCTTCAATATCAATCATACCATTCGGATATCTAACGGGAAAAAGCATTTCCTCTATCCAACTAGCTGTAGTATCTGAAGGATCCATGGAGAGAGTATGTGTTCTATCTGAAGACGCTGTATAATATCTTGTACGTTTACTGGATGCTGTCAAATAATCTGTACTACTACGGTCTGAACTGAAATCACTTGGTGGTGAGTAACTACCACCACTATCGCCACCACCTCCTCCATAGCCGCCGGGAAAAGAGTCCCCTCCACTACTGGATTCGGGCTCGGGTGTATCAGAAATAAAGCCCTCAGATTCCATTTCAACTTCATGATCAGTATCACTTCCACTGTGAGTAGTAAAACGTCGATGAATTGCAATACCACGTCTTCCCTTAAAAAACTTTCCGCAAATTTTACATGATACTATATCATAAATTCTTGTGTTAGTCCGTGTACACATCTGCAATGGGTTTTTTACCTCTTCTTTTACACATTTGTAGAAAGATTAGAACTAGAATGTGATAATTTTTATTTATTTATTGATATTTTTTAACAATGAAACTTTAATATTGCTAAAATAACATTGTGTCAATAACATTACCAAATGCTTCTATATTCTTAATTACACTATTTTCAGAAATTATTACTTTAAAATGTAAGAAGAGTAAATATCTCTCACAAAAAGAGTTAAAAAAGAAAAAGAGAACGAACTTACCACTTAGGTGGATCTAGAGTTGACTTGCGATACGAGGTCTGGAAGGTTTAAATTGCAATGTTATAGAACATTTCAAATGTTTGATTGTTCTTCTGCATTGTACATGAGTAACTTCGTCACGTCGACATCTTAGAGGAACACTATTTTCAGTAGGAAGTGAGTGAACGTTAACTAGAAATTATGTTCAAACAAGCAGCCATTCCAACAGCAAGGAATAATTCTAACTTGTGCATCTGTGATAAGAACAAAAAAAAAACAATTAGATAGTCGTTAGGGATGAGGAGTGCCATAGTTAGTTCGGAAGTTGACATAGTGGTTTTGTCTTGGTACCATTTGGCAAATCAAAACATGTTTGAGTACTATTTGTTGTTGACTGTAACAGATCTTCCGACAATTTTCTGACTAACCTCTTGATAAATGTTCTGGGTTTGTTCGACAGAGACAGTAAAACCAGTTGTGTATTCGGGAACAGTAACGTCCTACTTCCATCTGTTTAAATCGTTCTTCGAAACTGGGAGCTCGTTATTTTCTTGAGATTTTAAGATAATCAGAATCTAAACTAATCACTTCAGACCAGAATACTATCTTGTCTTGACGATTTTTCAACATTTTGGTATGAGAAATTAATTTCGTCGCTGATCAAAAATTTATCCCACCAACATGTTGATTGTATTAAAGTCACATGTTGTGTCAAAAATTACAGCAAAAAAAAAAAAAAAAAAAAAATGTCTATAATGTTACACAGATCCGTTTTTTTTTTTCTTTGGGAAAACCCAACAGAATGGTAGAAGCTAAACTTTAGGTAAGAATTTGATATTCATGCAAACTGGAAAAAAAAGTCTAGCCCTTTTTTTTTCTGTTTATGTTTACAATTGCTTAATTTTCATGCGTGGTACAATGAAGCATTAGTAAAACTACATAAAGACGAGTTCCAAACTGGAGGTTGTGGGTAATCAAATAATATCGCCGCCACCCTTTTAGTTCTCAATTGCATCATACATTTGAATCCTCGCTGTACCTAAACAAGCGTCTAAACGAATGCAATTTTAGCGCCTCCTTCTCTATAAAAAGAAGGGGGCACTTCACATCCCTGAAGACTGGGTGATGTTTCTTGGCGAATCTAATCAGAATAACTGAAGTGAATTGGCGTATATAATAAGTAGTCGATCGTTTCATATAAAGATCGACACAATATCAGAAGAAATATGACATCATTTTTTTTCCCTCGCATAGCAACCCACATAGCAACCCACCTAGAAACCACATGGTGCCTTTTGCAAGAAATTGTGTACGTGTTTGCCAAAATGTACATTTGCGTCATAAGTAGAGTTCACATGGTCTTTTTGTGTCAATAAACAAAAAGTTAAAAATATGGATGCATTGACAGCTCGTTAGTATATAAGGTTTATTTTGGGTGTTCATATGAGCAAAAAAGTATTGAAGGCACCCATGTGTAACTTGATACGTTTAAATTTCTGTATTCCTATGACGTGTAACGTATTGTACTACGGTTCATGTGAAAGACATAGAGAGAGAGAGAGGGAGAGAGAATCCGATAAAAGCATACACAGATGTCCCCATAAGAGGGCTTGAGCTGTAATTATGATGAAAGATCGAATACCGATCGATCTTTCTCTTTTGAATCGGGGGATGAGATGGTTGTATTTTGTAAGGTAAGTCATCCTTGCCGTTGTTCAAGAAAGAAAATGACATCAATATTTCCCACCTCCTGATTAGAACACTGCACAGACTCGGAAAGGTATAAATAAAGTAACCAGTGTCTATTTCTAATTCTCTGATTCTTTTATTAAAAAAAGAAGGATTGAATGATCTTCTATGCATTCCTTCTATAGATTATAGACTCTACCGCGCTGTTGGTTATTTTCTCTTCCTCTATTTTTTTGTTTTTTTTTATTTTGGTAGTGAATCTGTATCACCTTTGTTTGGATTACTTAAAATCAGTTCCGGGCCCCGCCCTGTGATACGCTTCTTTTTGTGATGTATAAATTCGATGGGTAATGTGATAATCTCGATTAAAATCGGGGGAAACACATACAGTAATTTTCCCATAAAAGGAGGGATTGGGAAAAGGTGGTTTTTTTTTCCAGATGTCTTTGGTATAAAAAGAGCGCGTAAATACCATGCTATTCCCGAATATACGTGGAATGGGAGAAAAATGTACACAAATAAAAAGCAGGGCCAAAAAAAAAAATTTCTTCTTCAGGTGACACGAAAATAACAAGGGGGGGCAGGGAAAGTCTAGAAACTACCAGATCTTTTCTGGATTTTGAATGAAAAAAAAAAAATAGAACAAGAAACGCATATTACTTAATGTGATAAAAAGGGTGATTTTAAATTCGAATACTATATTAAAAAGTAAATTTGCTATATTTAGTTTAGTGTCAAGTTGTAAAGGTGGAGAAAAAAAAGTTTAAAGAGTCTGAAAAAAAAAAAGCTTCTCGAAAGTGCAAGGAACTTCTATTGCCAAAACGGGTAAGCACATGACATCATTGTCGACCCGGGTTACGAGTATAAAAATGTCTTCTTTTTCTTGGTTTTTGTTTCTCATCTTTTTTTTTTCTCTTTTTCCTTTTCTTTCATATGATGACAGACGAAGAAAGAGCGTGTACTATATTTGATCTAAGCTTAGACATTAAATATCTGGTGCTCAACTACCTCGACAATCGATCATTAGCTTATTTAGCACAGACATGTAAATACTTTGGTAAGTTTTATTTTTTTTTGTAAAGTTTATTGTAATGTCTTATTGATTTTTAATAATAGGCATGCTAGTACGTAACATTGTGTCTTTTCGAAGTGCCAAAGTAAACACGATTGACGATTTAATGCCTACAGCACCACCCTTTCTCAATTATAGAGCAGGCGTATCTGTTGGCAATACATTCTATATCCCTTTCATGAACGAGAATCCATTCTGTTATTCATTTGATCTTATTGCGGGAGTCTGGTCATCCCATCGACTAAATTTAATTGACATGACTGAAGTTCAACCACAAATTACCTCCGCTACTGTCGTAGGCACTAAAATTTATTTAGTCGGCGGTCGACTGCTAAAATCATACACTCTTTCAAATAGCCTCATTGAGATTGACATTACCAATTTCAACACTCGCATGGTAACTAATGCTCAAGGTTTACCTCCCAGACCAAGGCATGAACACTCGTTGGACGCTATTGGCGATCGCTACCTGATTGTCTTTGGTGGTTTGTGTTACAATTCCGTCGGTAAAGAAAAAGAAGAACGGTTTATTTATTTATATATATATATATAACCATTTTCTTTTAATTTTTAAAATCCAGGCGAAAATGACGTATTTGTCTATGATACAATCGACAATCGTTGGTTTGTACCTCCTATAAGTGGGTAAATAGGTAGACGACTAATTCAGATTTGTAAATTTTCTAATACATTTAATAAGACATGTACCCCATCTTCGTTTCGGTCATGCTAGTGCCGTGATTGGTCACTCTCTTTATATACACGGCGGTGCTCAATTAGACAACGATTCCACCTACATTATCTATGACGATCTCTACAAATTGGATTGTCAAACATGGTCCTGGTATAAATATGAACATCCTGAAGTCGAGAAATACCTGCGTGGTCAGATGCTCACTCCAGGTGATGCCCCACAACGTGAACATCTCATCTCAACCACAGGTGATAGTCCTCTGGATAGATTTCAATCCTACATGGTGTCCTATGGTAATAAACTCATCATATTCGGTGGCCATTCTATTCGTGAAGATGAGGATGATAATGAGATACTATGCAGCTATCCATTAGACGAGTTATCTGTTTTTAACACAAAGAGAAATGCGTGGACTTATATTACAGCAGAAACTACTGATGAAGAGCCCATTACTATCTCAGATATGAGCGTTGCTACGTTACCTATGGGTTCTAGAGGGGTAAGGGTCTATGTATTTGCAGGTAGAAAAGCAGCAGAAATACCAAGAGTTCGAATCGCTTCAAGATCAAAGTTATCTCACTCTTCATCATCTAATCATTCAGCGCAGGATTCCTTTAATGCTCCTCATTTACCTAGCATTACTGAAACCAACTCAATCTACAGCGATGATGAAGAGCTCAACAATGTAAATGAAATAAAGAGATTTTTTTTTTTTAAAAAAAAAGGGAGGGCGGCATCACACTAACATATTACATATAGACACCGATAGAGGGTGACACGGCAGGACCAAAATCCACAAGGCACTCCGATGTGGTGAAACATCTCTTTCATACAGAACCCGACTTGGAGGACTCGACCATGGGTGAAGAACCGATACCAGCATCAAGACCAAGGCCCGTGGGGAAAAGTGTGAGAAGAAGGCCATCCATTAGTATTATTCACCACGATGAAGAAGGCATCAAGCATGCCTCTTCTTCTAGTCACTCTAGTTTTAGTAGTAGTGCAGGTAGTTTGGGTTATAGACGAACTAGACATTATAGAAAAGTCATTCCATGCACTGTCCTTATCGACTTGATTGAATAATTCCATACTTGGTGTGAATTTCGTTAACACTAAAAAAACACCCGTCACTCTATTGCTGAGAACGAATCGAAGGGAAAGAGTCGATTAATTTCATTTACTACACATGATTCGTCAATATCATCAAAAAGTGCCCTCTTTTTAAAAAAAGTAGTACAAAAAACTTGCACTTAATAAACTCTTAATTTTTTTTTTTTTTTTTTTTTGAGAAAAAAGAAAAAAGAGCTGGGAGAAATATGAAAAAAGGGTTAAAAAAAGAAAGAGAATGGAGAGAAAAAGAGAAAGGGAGAGAAAAAAAAGAAGAAAGAGAGATGATTACTGCTATTTATTAATTCTAGTCAATAGAAAATAACAAAATAGAGTTAATTAAAAAAAAAAAAAAAAAAAATAGTGGTTTTTAAATAAACTTGGTGTGCCTCACAGACAATTTTTTATATTTCTCTTTTTCTTTTTCCCCCTTTTTTCATCTCCTTTCCTTTTTATATTATAATATTAACTTTTAGGTTAATAACAAGTCATTCCTTCATTTCTCAATTTTTTTTTTTTTATTTATTCTACATTACTCCATTTACTTTTTCACATCATCCAAACAATGTCAAACTGTTGCGCTAGGTAAAAAATAATTTTTTTTTTTAGTGTGTAGTTGTTTATTGACAATATGTATTTAAACATGCATACTTTAGACTAAGTAGGGTCTACATGATTTCCACCAATTTATTATTTGCATGTCTCGGTATTGCATTTATTGCATTTGGATTGATTGGTATGAAGGATAAATTTCTAGGTGCAACCTTATTCCCAGGCAATACATTCAAACGTAAAATGTTCATATATATTACCATCTCTTAATATGTACTCATTTACAAAATAACAGTCCTGGCCATTCTCGGCGCAGTCGTTTGTGTAGCAGCCATCTTTGGTGTCATTGGCGCTTATGTCAAAAAGAACATGATCACCTATATCTACATGATCATCATTATTGGTGCGCTTGTCTTTCAAGTCATGATTGGCGTCAAAGTCTACCAAAAAGCTGCAAACTCGGCTCAATATCTCACAAACCTCTGGCCCAAATCCAGTATCGCCTACAGAACCAATTTGCAGAATCAGGTACTTTTTTTCTCCAGTCGAACATCTTATACTTAGTATTGACTCTTTTTCTTCAGTTCGAATGCTGTGGATTTCAGACTGCCATGGATAGCTTTGTCTTAACAGATCATTGTCAACCCACCAGCTCATCAACAAATGTACAGCCTCCTTGCGCACCTGAATTACAGAGTTATGTAAAGAGCACCTTTGGCAAATTGTATCTGGTGATCTTTGCTGCTCTTGCTCTCGAGTTATTAGCCATGTCCAACGCCATCACTTTACTCTGTAGTGGTCCCGTAGCAGATTATGATCAGGAAGAAGAAAGACGTAAACGTAGAAAGTCTGGTATTCGATTAGATGACATGTCCGCAGATACCGTGGGCTCATATCAACAAGAAGAACAAAAAAATTATTACGCTGCCGGAGGTGGTAATGTTGGAAATAACTCTCCTAATGCGTATGCCAACCATGAAGAGCCTAATCGTAACAATCGTTATGATAGTTATGACATGTATCGACACAATAATAACTCAAATACCTACAGTGATAATTATAATAGTAATACCATTAATAATAATCGCCATGGCAACGGCAATAGTAATGGTCCGGCATACTATTAATTTTTTTTTTCTCTTCTTCTTTTTATCATTTCATGTACATTTTGACCGTGTATTTTTCTCACTCTATAATTATCTCACTCTTTGTTTATCTCACTATCACTTTCTCTCACACACACAGACACATACATTAGCTCATTAATATTAAAAAAAAAAAAATTCTTGTTATCATTTTTTATTTACAACATTTATATACATGCTTATTCCATTGGATTCGTTTTACCGTCTTGAGGTCGTTTTTCTTGATGGTCTCTTTTGTCGAATAAAAATGACTTGAAACTCTTTTTAATTTTGCTTAGTGACAAGTAATGTGGACGCATTGTCACCACTGGCTGTGGATTAGTTTCTTCTTGGTAACAGTAAGACTTTTCATCAAACATGAATTTTTCATCATAGGCACAGGTAGATTTTACGTAACTTGGAGGAGGGGAGATCATTTTTGTTTTATATATATAATTGTTGGGAAAGAGTTCTTATTTATTACAGTAGATGAATTTTTGGCTTTGTATTTATATTTATATCGGGGTTTATTCTCCATGGATGATCAATTCAACGTGAACGTAGTTTTCTGTTTGAATTTCTTTTTAATCTATGCGTAATGTACGTTTCTATCCAGATTACATACCTTCTTTTTTTATGACGCGTGGCAGTGCTTGGCACTTTTTCCATATCACTGGAACGGTCATCCTCATCGTTGTCTTCGTCGCCATCTTCTTCCACGGACATAGAAGACAACTGATGCTGATCGGACGCCTAAAAATAGATTAAAATCAAACTGTTTAGAGGTTGTTACATTTTTGTTTTGACTATTTTTATATTCTACCTCTTCCTCACAAGGACCTTTTTCAGTCGCCACATTAAATCCGACATTGAAAGACTAAATAAAAAAGGTATTAATACGACTGTTTTCATCTGGAAAAATAAGATCGATTTTCATACCACTGGTGTCGGTGAGGGATGATCGTGCGTCCCCGAAAAAGTCATTGCAGAAAATTCTTTTCTTGGCGGTTCGGGCGCGGGTTCCATGGGTAGTTGAGCATAACGTTTAAATAATCGTATGGCTCTGTTTCGGATTTGGTAAGGATCCTTTTCGAATTCCTCTTGTGCAATCAGTTTTAACAGTTTACCCATTTTAGTGTCCTACAAATTATTTCATGCTTAGCATATCCTTATTATTATTCTCCCAGAAAATAAACCAAACCTTAGCAAGCTCAAATGTCACACCATCAAACTTTTCTACTTGGTTCATGATCGTATCCGCATCTTTACATAACTTGGAAAGGTTTAATATTTTTACACAAATAAACAAAACGTATGCCTTTTACCTCCTCGCGTTTAAAGATACTCTTGCGTAATTGTTTTCGTAAGCTTAAAAAACTTTGGAAAGAAGCCGTTGTTTCTCCTCGTATAACAGGATCATCGTTTTCCTTTTGTAAATCATCATCTTCATCGTCTTCCGCAGGAGATAAACCTTCAGAGATCTAAGAAAACATATGCCAAGCATTTTTTTTTTTTTTTAGGTTTTCTGTTGCACATTTTCTGCCCTATTTTTTTTTTTACCTTTTGAACTAGACTCTGTTTGGTTTCTTCTATTCGTAATTTTAAATAGTTCAAGTCATTACTCAATATTTGCTGTCGTTGTTGAATCTTTTTTTTAAAAAGTTAATATCATTGTTTATCCAAAAATAAAACAAAAAATGACGTACTGTAGTTAGAAAATCACTATCCCTTTCATCTGTAATATTTAAAATCAGTCAACAATGACACTATTAATAAATAAATCATACCTATTGTGTTGTTCAGTTTATCACTGATTTGAATTTCCATTTGATCACTCTAAATCACCATTAAGAAAAAGAAAACCAAAAATTACGCAACTTGTTCTCTTGTTTTTACCTCTCGTTTTAACGCTAGAAGATACATTTCTTCCATCTCTTTAAGCTCTTTATGGCCTTTCATTTCAGCATGAGTAGCTCTCATTTCTGCATCAATCCACTAACATACATACTTTTAATATTTTCTATACCCAATCCCCGTACGTGTCTCTATTACGTAAAGTTTCCAACTTTTTTTTCTTTACCTTGTTTCGTAAAACATCCAACTGCGCAAGAAGATCCTCCTGGGATTCATGATGTCTGCGCCGTTTCGTGCTTGTTTCAATTTGTTGTAAATCTAATATTTTGGGCTGCATTTGTTTCCACGTGGTGATATCTTTGGCTACTGCAGCAAATTTCATGACATGGCTATTCTCATCGAAACCCGTATCAAAGGGATTGACATTCACGATAATGACCTACCCTTGAGATGATGAGGATCTACAAAAAAAAAAGATGCAAAAAAATATCATACTTACAGCTTTGCCATTGCCTTCAAACGTGCTCTTGAATAATTCTGTCAGTTTACTATGTCTGAAAGGGACGACAGCTGTGTTCTGTTTTTATAGATCGTAAGCTTCAACTCTCTTTATGATATATAAATCGCCACTTACCTTTCCCATTTCAGCTTTAATTTGGTTTAATCTTAGTACTTCCATGCACTGGCCCAAGACCATGAGTGATTTATTGATGTTGCCTGCCTCTTTTAGTCTTTGGCCTAATAAGGAGAAATGAGTCTATTTTTATACAAATAAAAAAAAAAGAAAGCATATTTTTACCTGTACTATTTGTGTTTTTATATCGTTCGGATCCAGCTAAATCAACAATGGATAATTTCGACACGGTTACACAATGAGGATCCTTTTTATCCAAATTTAGCATTCTCCCAAATATGTGCATATTTATTTTACCTCAATGATGAACTCTTCCATGATCGGACATTTTACGACATGAATGGTGAAAATACTATGACTTCGACTACTGGTTTGATTCATCAAGGTAGAAAAGACTTGTCTATTTTTTTGCCCTAATTTCATAATAGCATATGCTTCCTCAAAAGTATGTACACGTACTCGATTCATCTCTGCCACATACTTGTTCCCTGATCGTTGTTCATATTTTAAATGCAGTTGGTTTCGTTTCGATGACTTTGTCGTGTCCAATAAATCATAGACTTGTTCGTTATATACTTCAATAAAGGAAACCCAAATACCATACTCAAAATTTGTATCGATGTCTATAGTGCAAGGATCCATTGTATGGGTTTCTATCTACATAATGTCATGTTAACCAAATGTCGCAACTTATAATTACCATTTTCTTCTTTTACATTGCATAAATTTAATATGTCTCTATTCTCTTCACTGTCATCATCATAGGTCTGTGCCAAACTATGCATAACAGGTTTGATCTACGTTAACAGAGTCAGTAAAGACAGGTCATAGTTAGGATGATTGAATTTTCTTAACCTTGGCCTCACTCTTTAAATGTTGTATACTATTTAACATGATGTGAAGGGCTCGAGGTAATAAACCAGCATTCTCCTCATTTCCCATCACAGTAAATGTCTTTCCTGAATTCGTCACACCGTATGCAAAAATCAAGGCATTATTTCCGTTTAATACATCTTTTACCAGATCCAATGTTGTTTCCTCAAAAAAAGTGCCTTGGTTCACCGTATCTTTAAAAACCTTTGTAAATCGATATTTCTCTGGCGCTCGATGTCTCGTTCGATATGCATTTGAATTCTGTAGGACAAACAAAAATTAAACACATGCACACAAAAAAAAAGGGGGGTTGTCGATTGATCTATTAGCTTACTTGGGGTGGTGTCATGGATATTTCTACATCATTGGTGATTTGTATATAAGGTTCCTCTGCTTGTTCGTTGAGTGTAGGCCGAAGTCTTAAATAGGCCTATGACATACATTGAAAAAAAAAAAATTGATATGAGTGAGGCAATGTGTTACTTGCAACGGCTCCTTTTTTCCCTTGTTTTTTTTTTTTACCTTGATGGGTTCTTTTTCTGCATTGTAATTTGTATACCGTTGAGCTTCATCCACTTGTCTTTTGCAGTTTTGTGTTAACGATCGTCTTCTCGGTGATAAAATCGATCGTCCTGAGGATCTTGTAGAAGCATGTGTATTAGAAGAACTTTTTATTTTTAGAGGTTTTTCATAAATTAGAATTAGAATGAGAGAGACTTACTTTGTTCTCTCCATGTTACAATTGTTTGTTTTCAAAAAAAAAAAATTGTAAAAAAGGTGAACGCGCAAAAAAGTAAAGAGTCGTACACAGGTGTGAACGGGGTCCGGAATTTTATTTGAAAGCTGTAATTTGTAAGAGGGTCCTCTTTCTATAAGGCTACGTGAGCTATGTGTCCAATGAAAGCATATCTAAGACCGGCTAGACTGTTCTACACTCTCCTAGTTATTATAATATAGCCCAAATTTTTGTGTTATTATTATCAATGCATTACTCAGAGTAAGTAATATATAAGGACACCCATTAACGTCGACAATCCACCTCGGCAGTGACAATTCTTACTGTAATGATCTAGAAAAAGACAACTATACAAGTGCGTCGTCATAAAACCACTCGTATCTTCATTGTAACAAAAAGTGTACGGCCTCTAGGGTTGCTGATAGCATTCAATACCAATTTATCCGACTAAAAGAAGATTGCGGTACATTTATGAGCTAGTCATTACCGAAATAGTATTTAAGTCCTTTAATATTTGCAGATGAGACACATAGTCGTATAATGAAAAGCGTCATTTGATTTCATTATCTGAGCCTGCATCATTTGATATTATTCAATTGTCTGAAATTAAGTTATTATGCGTCAGTGCAGCATAGTTTTTTTATTATGATTATTTTCCAAAAAGCTTAGCTAGAATGCCTTTCTCTTTGCCAGTTTCCAAGGTTGCTTCCAAGGACGTGACTAATTTGGAATAATAATTCGGGTTTCCTGCTGGCGTAAGAATCTTATCGGATATGGGGTACTGTTCTTGTTTAGAAAGATTTGTCAGAAGAGCAAATAAAGGGTTTACCTTGTTTTTAAAAGTGTTATCTAATAAGGCTTCCAAAGCCTTGATCTCTCCACGTGCCTTGTCTACATTAATGTCGGCATGGGGCTGTCGAAAGGTCTCTTTTACTTTTTTGGCTAGAATTTGCTTCATGCCTCGGTTAGGCCTTAATTTATCTTGAGGCCATTCCTGAACAATACGAAGGTAAGATCTGTAAAGTGAATGTATTTCTTGTTGACTAGGTTTCGACATAAATGAGAAGAGAGAAAGAGAGAAAGAGAGAGAGAGATAGCTAGAATAAATTGGCGGAGTTGTGTAAGATTCTACCCTTCATGCTTGGGGGTTAGGGTATGAACTCAACGAATTATCTAAATCAAACAATGATGATTATGCATTTACTTGTATGTGTGATATGAATGGGTTGAGATTAGAAGGTTTATTTTTTAGAAATCGAAAAAGATGTGATTTATGCAGATCTAGCCTTGACAGTGGGTTCCCAAGCTTGTAATTTGGGAACGGTGGTACTGTAGGTCTTGAAGGCCTTGGGAGTACCAGAAAAGTTGGGAATAGGTTGTCCCCACCACTTTTGAGGTTGAATGTTCATTTCGGTAGGAGGCTCTTGAACGATACGACTCAACCACATGTGCCTAAATAAATTATATAAGTTATCGTGCAAGGTGTGGATGTGTATTTTAATTTTACCAAGCGGGAGTAATATCTCCACTGTCAGGTTGGTTACTGGCATATTCAACCCAACGCTCACGACCTACAGGGCGAATTAATATGTGTGCCCATGGAATCATGTGTCATTTCGTCTTACCGGAAACTTCGTCAAGGTTCTCGAAATATTTGTTACCGTTAACATCGGTACCTACAAGGCGACCCCATTTGGTATCACAAATGGTATCTAATTGCTTCATGTAGCTAGCAGGTCCAACCTTCATCAAATTCTTTAAAGTACGTCCAATTGTTGACATCGTTGAATTATTGCTGTTAGAGTGGGGAGAATGTCGTAATTAAAAGAAATATTACATTTTTCCCCGCTTGGGAGAGAGGGCAGCCGTTTTTTTTTTCAGCTTTGTTCCTTCTGCGGCGCCCATGTCTCAATAATTGTCGACGTCACTTTTTTTTTTTTTTTTTTTCTTTTTTTTTTTTTTCGCTCTCCACGCATTTTGTTAACGTCAAAACAGGCCTTTCTTTAGAGTTTCATGCTGACAAAAAGAACCATCTTAAGGGACCTCCATGCATGATTTATAAGCGCAGTGTACTTTGTATTTGGATTATGAAATATGCAGAGGATACAAAATGTAATGTTTTTACACAGGGAACTGATTATTTACGTACTTGCATCTTTGGGTACTCTAGTTAAAGGGGTCCCTTTTTTTAAGTTCTAGTCACTTGCCAGAAATAAGCTCATGCCCGTATAAGAGAAACTTAATAACGGCTTTTGTATACTATCGTGTAACTTTGTTTATGATCTCGTATATGTTTATGCATTATGAGCCGTACAACTAATTACGACGAGTTGCCAAGTATTTGCTACATAAAATTGCGCATATCTCTCGAGATAAAAGGGATGAGACATTCTACGTAATAAAAGAATACCCGCATTTGTACAGAAAAAGCGCAACAATTCATCATGTATAGTATTAAAAATGGACTGTTCTCATGATACGATACATGTTTATTTATAATCTTAAAAGACCTTTTAATCTATAAAAGTATTTTTTCTTTTTATTTTTCTAAGCCTGTGATACGTTAGTTTTATTCTTGTCCCGGAAGATCAATTCAGAGTCCACCGAGATCCATTCAACGTACTTTGACCCCACACGTGCTAACGATGATTGGCTAATGGATTGACCAAAAGTCGGCTTTCCCTGCTTGCAGTAACTTCTTCAAATTCTGAACAAAACACGTTCCCCCTCTTACAAATCGTTTTCTTTTTTTGGGCTTATTTTTATTGCGTGTGTGGATTGCTTTATTTGCTTAGATTTCTTCTGAACACGTAATATGATCAACATACAGTTGATATGTCATTTAACTGCTTCTAATACACTTAATGTACATGAAAGGTACATGTGGTGGAAAGAGACTTGTCATGAAAAACTGTAAAAAACTCGGATTTCGGATGAACCAATACCTGAAGAGTACGATTGGTTCTCATCGAATCATAAATTGTTTTGGTGCCACACGTGGTGTCGTGTGAGGAGCCTCGAGAGCCAATCACGGCGACAAAAATCAAAGGAATTAGCGTTACACTGTACAACCCGGAGTTTTTAGATCCCCAAATCGTTAATTTAGGCTCCTAGCTGCCAGCCGTAATTTTTTTACATATAAAAAGGGCCCAAAAAAATTTAAAAAATCTAACCCTTCAATTTCTTATAAACCGGTTCATTTCTTAATACCACCTCTTTTCTCTCTTTCCCTTCCTCTTTATTTTTTTTTCTTCCGTTTCAACCAACTAAAAAAGAGCCTTTTATATCATGAAATTCTCCCATTCACTGCAATTTAACGCAGTTCCTGATTGGATCGATCATTATGTTGCGTAAGTAGTCAATGGTGATATAGCCATATCATTCTTTTATTAATCATTTTTTGATTGTCAATAGTTATGATCACTTGAAGAAACTCATCTTTCAAATTGAGAAAGAAAAGGTGGATGCTTTCAACAACTCAAGCGATCCCGAGAAGATGACATCTCACGTCTCACAAGGTGAAGATAAATTCTTATCTCAATTAGATATGCAACTCGAAAAGGTGTTTGATTTCTATTCTCAAAAAGAAACTGAGCTTTACAGTCGACTTGATGCTCTTGATACTACTTTATCGGAATGTATGCCCACTCAAAATCTCTATCATGACATGCAGGTGCACTATCCCAACATGAACACGCCATTGTCTAATTTGGATTCCACTGTCAATTTGCCTTCCACCAATTCCATCAAGGAAGTCATTGTCACTAAAGAACATCCTAAAGAAAATCGTCGTAAAATGTCATTTGAATCCCGTATGTCAACACAATCAAATACTGATCACCAAAACTTTGTTGATCAACTCGTTGACCTCAGATCTCAACTCATCTCTCTCTATGTCTCCTTGTCTGAACTTGATTCATATGTTGAATTGAATCGCATGGCTTTCGAAAAGATCTTAAAGAAGCATGACAAAGTCCTGGATGGTGACTTGAGATCTCAATACTTGAAGAAAATGGTGCTTGATTCTAGACCTTTCATGCCTCAAACTGCTGAAGCTCTTCGTGCTCAAATTGAAAGAGTCGAACATATCTATGCTGATGCTTTCTGTAACAGCCATGTCTCCTTAGCTGTCCGTCAAATGAAGACCCACTTACGTGATCAAATTACCTATGATCGTAATACTGTCTGGAAGGATATGGTCAGTCAAGAACGCAAGACTTTGGATGCTCATGTGAAGGAAAGCAAACCTCCCAAGATGCGCAAGTTACCTTTCACCCAATTGGAGATTCGCGCTGAACTCATGAATACCCTCATTGCTTTCTTCTCTTCTGTCATCATCTTTATCATCTTATTAAATGTTGATATCTTTGGTGATCGTCAAGAAAATTATTGTTTCGCCTTGCTTATTTTTGCTGCCGTAATGTGGGCTACTGAAGCCATCCCTCTTTATGCAACTTCTCTCATGATCCCTTTCTTGGTTGTTCCTCTTGGTATTTTACGTAATGCCGATGGTACACAAATGGCTGCCAAAGCAGCTTCCAAAGCAGTTTTCCAATCCATGTTCAGTGGTACCATTATGATGTTACTCGGTGGTTTCTCGCTTGCTGCTGCTTTGTCAAAGTACGGTATTGCCAAGGCATTTGCTTCTCATGTATTATCTCGTGCCGGTACCCGTCCTCGTTGGGTTTTGTTAGCAATTATGTCCGTTGCTACCTTTTTATGCATGTGGATCTCAAATGTAGCTACTCCTGTTCTCTGTTTCTCATTGATCAATCCTATTTTACGTACGCTTCCTGATGGCTCTGTTGTTGCTCCTTGTCTTTTACTTGGTATTGCTTTGGCTAGTTGTATTGGTGGTATGACTTCTCCCATCTCATCTCCTCAAAACATTGTCACCCTTCAATACATGAGCCCTAACCCTGGTTGGGGTATCTGGTTTGGTGTCGCTCTTCCTATTTCTATCATCAGTGTTATCTGTTGTTGGGGTGCCCTCTTGCTTGTTTACAAGCCTGATCGTGCTGTACCTCACTTGAACAAGATTAAGCCTACCCGTGACAAGATTACTTGGAGCCAAGTCTTTGTGATGGCAGTGACTATCTTGACCATTGCTCTTTGGTGTGCCGAATCTAGTATTGAAGAACACATTGGTGATACTGGTATCATTGCTGCTATCCCTCTTTTCGTTTTCTTTGGTACTGGTATTCTCGGTAAAGATGATTTAAACGCTTTCCTTTGGTCTGTTGTCGTTTTGGCTCAAGGTGGTATGGCTCTTGGTAACGCTGTCACCTCATCTGGTTTATTGCAAGATATTGCGCTCCAAATCAAGGATGGTGTTCAAGATTTAGAACCTATTGCGATTCTTGCCATTTTCTGTTTCCTTATCTTGGTTTTCTCCACCTTTGTCTCTCATACTGTTGCCGCTCTTATTATTGTACCCATTGTTCAACAAGTTGGTCAGAACTTGCCTATTCCTCATCCTAACCTTTTAGTCATGGGTGCTGGTTTAGCTTGTTCTGCTGGTATGGGTCTTCCCGTTTCTGGTTACCCCAACATGTCTGCTGTGATGATGGAAGATCCAACTGGTAAACCTTATTTGAAAACCAAGGATTTCCTTATTGTGGGTGTTCCCATCAGTGTCATTGTAACTTTACTCATCTTTACCCTTGGTTATGGTATTATGGTTGGTGTTGGTTATTAAATCAACAACGTCCTCCCTTTTTTTTCTTATATAATATCTACTGTACTATATTTTCACACATCATATAATTAATAATCTTTTACCCCCCCCCCCCCACATTTTACACACACACATCTGTATATAAATAAATTCTTTGTGTAAAACATTTCTTTCTTCTTTTGTTCTTCTGTGCTGGCCTCCTTAATCATTTATGCAGGTATAATGATAATAATAAGCCCGCAATAATGAATAGAGTATGTTCTCGCTTCGTTGCCTAGACAATGATATAGACTTTATATGTTTATCAAATATTTGTTGATATTGTTTATACACTCACCGCCCTATTTTTTTTTTAATACTATGATTTAATTACATTTATTTTAGTAAAAAGATCAAAATTATATTTGCAATAGTGATTATTATGCATAGTTGTGCAGCAAAACGCATCGTAAAATAATGTGATAACGTGTCATTTTCTTTTAAACTTTTTAATTACCCGAGTGGTGATTTTGTATGATGAAATGAGTATGTTTTAAAGTTATCATTTACCGATTGTGCTTTAAGAGAGTTTGAATCATCATGATACCTCAAGTGAACGTTATCCCTGTAAAAATGTAATTTGCCCCACAATCAAAATATCATTCATTGTTTGTGCACTCTCAGATGGTCCAAATTCACTTACCTGATCGAGCAAATCGACGATGTCATTGCCATTCTAAATTAGCTTTGAATCTAATTTAGCCTTTTTTTTTTTTTTTTTTTTTTTTTTTTTTTTTTTTTTTGGGTAAAGCCAAACCTTAGTATCGAATTAACCTGATAGTTCAGATAAACCAGTTTAACCGTAATTAATGATCAATGGACTATTGTGCCTTGTATCCCTAATTTACTGATTTTCCTATTCAAATCCAACTTGCTTGCGATTTACTTAAGTACTGCAAGTTTAGAAAAATGTTTGTAAATGAGTCAGTAATAAAAGTGGAGCTCATTTCTTAAAAAATTTCCTGGCAGGTTCGTTTTTCTGAGATGTCAGAACAGTAACATCCTTAATATGAAAAACACTCGATTGGTGACCCTTTTTATGATAGCTGCTAAATCATTGTTATGGTTGTCTTAACTTAAGACTGATTTTGTTTCTACAAGGACGACATTGACATTAACGGGCATTATTACGGAATCATCTAATACACGTATCACTTCATCATTAGATATTTTTGTATCGCTGCTTTGTATAAAATTTTTCCTTTTCTCTGTATCTAAAATTTTGGTATCACATCCTGCTCGGTTTTGCGATTGACTAACTCTAAGTTTTCGTATTTCTTCCAGATTAGCCATTACTTGAGAAAGTCTATCCTCTGATACCCGAAGACGGTGAGAACTTGGTTTGAAATTGTCGACTACTACAGAGGGATGTGTTGATTGAGCTGAAATATTGTTACTTAGTATCTGATTAATGCGATTTTGAGCTTCATCATTTCCCCATCTTAGAGCCTTTTTTAAATAATTTATAGCCAACCTAACATCTATATTTCCACTTAATCCGCCAAGATACATAATACCAATGTTTAATACTCTTTCAGAAAAAAGTTCGGAATTGTTTGTTTCGACAACTTGGGCGGATTTGAGATATCATTGCTGTTCCTCGTCATAGTCTATATTTGCACCATATCTGTATTTGTAAATATTTCCTACATTGTTGAAAGCATCAGGACTATTTAAATTTACTGCCTTTTTAAAATATGATATGGCCAGCCTAAGCGATTATTTTACCACAACTCCATCCTTCTAGTATAATAATCCTATCCCATTCAATGCAAATCTATAAGTTGCATTACAATCATTTGTTTTTATCGCTTTCTGATACAGATTTAAGGCTTTGTCGTAATCCTGGGGATACCCAAACCCCTTATAATAAAGCCAGCCTACTCTAGTCATCGCAATAGAGCATCCACTATAAGCAGCCATGGCGTACCATTCAATGCATTTTATTGGAGTAGGGTTGGATGTATCTTAATACATTATTGGAATTTCGAGTGAGGTTTTATGACTTTTCCCATGTTCAAAATCATATATTTTTTGCGTATTAGATTGAGGCATTTTTGGAATCTTGAATCCCTCCATCTCTATTTTCATAGATTCTAGCGATATAGTGCACCAGATTTGAATTGGAAGGCTCAATTTCTTCCGCAGCCTTTAAGAACCACTTGAGAGCTTTTTTTTTTAATATTGTTTGACACCCGTTCCGTTGTAATACATCAATCCCATTTTATATATTGCTAAGTCAAACCCAAGACTATAAAACCTAGCACAGAGCTGAGATGCCCGAGTGTAATCTTGTTAAAAGCCATGCCCCTCTTCTTCATACATCCAACCAGAAAAGTACTACAAATGTTCATCGTCTTAATAATTCACACTATTGGTAGGGCCTGTATATTTTCTAGACCATGCTATGGCTTCCGTATAGTTTTTGGTTGTCCCAAACTTCCTAATCGGTATCTATCGCTTATATTTATTTGGGCGTCACCACATCCATTTTCAGTGGTTTCTTTGCATCAGAATAAGGCTTTCGTACTATCCCTGGTCACTCCTATCGTGTTCTCAAAAAAGAGCGCAACATAGCACTGTGACCTGGTATGGTTTCCTATTGCGGCCAACAAAAACATTTGAAAAAAAAAACTGTTACTTTCTCTTTTTATAAAACTCTAACCCACATTCATAGAACTCCCGAATAAAAGATTCCATACAAAGGATTATTATGAGCCTAGATACTCAAATACAATGCATTTTCTCGCCATCTGAAATCTCTATTTTGTTTGAACCGTTTGACAAAAAAAGACAAGAAGTAAATAAAAGAAATAATCCCAAGGGATTGGTATTATGTATGCACGAATATCGACCATAAACTGTCGCCTCAATAAACTGACACATTATAAGATACACTGACTTATATCAACTTGTTTCATATCAAGTCATATACAGAATTAATCTTTTCAGTTGAAACGAAAAAAAGATAAAATTGACGCAAGCTTTTGAACTGAATGTATTGGGTAATGTAACATATTATAATTATGAAGGAAAATTTATTAACATATTAAAGTAAATTATTGTAAAAGAAATTGGAGTTTACCAAGAAATGTTTTGTTTGTGTTGTTTTACCAAGTACTTGAATATGGAACCTGGTGATGAATTCCAAGATCTGTGCCAAGTATATGCAAATACCTTGGAGAGTTTACTTTTATCAAAATCACTATTGTCAAAAGCATTGGGTAATGAATTGGACTTTAAACATTGTGAGGGATCCGTATAGCACCAAGGTAGCATTGCCCATGTCTGTATTTTATGTTTTAATAACCGTGAAAATATCAGCGAATACAGATCAGAGCCTAACGATCTCAATTGGGTGTGAGATTTCAATTGTTGGTTAGCCTCAGCTATCATTTCACACACATAGGGAGAGGATTTGAAAAAGTGTAAAAACGATCCTTTCGATATAGTATTATCGAGACAGTTGGATTGAGAGATCCACTCTTGCGAAAGTAAAGGTGACATATCACGCACAAACAAAACATTGAAATCAAACCAAAGACCGCCAAATTTGTACAACGTGGCCAGTCGGAGCAAATTACTCTGCTCTTGGTGTTGTGATAGCCAAGAGTTCTCTGTAAACGGTGTGTTTTCAATCAAGTCATTGCTGATTACTTTTACTTGTATTCTATCGTCGTGTATCCATTTTTCAAGCTTTTTTTCATCGTCTAATGCTACCCACAAGTACAGATATGAATCTGATGGTTGTGTAGCTATAAACGATCGCAATATAGCTAATTCTTTTTCAGTAAATCTTGTTTTACTGGACCAAAATGTATGGTAGATTGTGGCGATGTTTTTGACAGGTTTTAATAAAGAAGCATAATTATAACATACATCGCCTTCAACTACGGGGACGCTTGGAATGATCCCAAAGTGCTGGTTTTCGCTTTTTTCGGGAGTATAGTCTTGGAAACAGGAAGATACGAGTGGGCCTGGTTCGGCTCTGGGTGGGGAAAAGGATTCCCTTAAACTGACATGGGGATTAAAATCAATACCGAATAATGTAAAGAAGGTGATTATACCAAGCATTATAGCCATGGCAGACCATTTTAACACTCTAACTGTAACTTGTTTAGCATTAGGACGAATGGTTGTTTCATTGCCGTTATTAGAATTAGTTGACCAGAGTAACATTTTTTAATAAAGAAAACAAAACAAAAGGCGCAAATTGAGAAAATTGGATTTTTATTTAAAAATGCTTTTTCGAAGACGTAGGATGATACATATCGTCTTCATCTTCGTCCCAATCCCAACCACTTCTTTTATGAGGTGAAGAGAGCTTCATTCTACGTATTGTTACTGGTGGGGGCGAATCTGTGATAGATTCCCTCCATAATTCAACTTTTGGTTTTTGCACTAGTGGTTCTTTTTCCTTTTTTTTATTCTGATGCACACCAAAGAATGACGACGAGTTCTCCCATATACTGCTATTTGCTGAACTTTTTATTATATGCTCTTCTTCTTCTTCCTCATCGGTTTCTTCGGGTCTTTTCATACTGTCATGATCAATTAAAACTAATTCTTCTTCTATTACCTTTGGCTGCGGTCCCCATGTTGCTGATATAAGAATAGACGAGAATGCTTCGGCAGCAAATCCAGCGCAACCACCAATAAATAAACCACAGCAGATGGCAGCAATGCAGAATAAGGTGACTGGATATAAAGCACGAGCTACGTGCATGAATAGATGATAGGGTTTGGCAACAAAACTCGACCAGAGATTGCTTGTTAACCACATAATCGGCGATAGTATTGTTGCCGTACATTTGTAGAATAAAAACAATAACGTTTTAAAAAATGAAAACGTTAATTTTATTGCTCCAATAATGGTGTTGAGTATTTGAATAAACTGCTGCTGGTGTTGCTGATTCTCAGTGGCTGTTTTCACTAATGTCGCTGTTGAATCTTGTAGTAATTCTGTTAGATTCTCTGCATTTATACTTGACATGAACAGAAGCATGTATGCAAAACGGGTATCCATACTTTCGAGAATATAATACAAAAAAAAATAAAAAGTAAAAATGTATTAAAATAATTCTCAGCTTGTGATTTTCATAAAACTTCAAATCTATACACGTGCATCCAACTTAATTGATGCTTTTGCGTATTAGAGACAAACTACTATATTGAGCATTAGTGTACGTTACAAAAAAAACACTACCTTTATAGGAACGCTGGCATTTACTGCATAGTTTTATATACTATGCATTCCCAAAGGAACAAAAGATTGATCCAGACAGGCGGCAGTACTATTTACCGAAGTATTTAGCTCGAGCCGGACAAGGTAAACAAATTGTGACGACTAAAATGCGACAAGTTATAATAATTTTTCTTCTATTTTTGCATCCTGTGTGTATTGAACTCTTACACAGCAATCCTTTTTTGTATAAGCATATTAAAACATTTGTCGAATGCTTGACATTTTACTATCGCGCTTAAAGGAAGAAATAGCGATTGACGGCACCTCAGGTACTTTTGTTCTGTCAGCTAGTTTGGCTTTTTTTTTTTTACTCATTCATTTTCATAAGGTTCCTCTATTGAAACTGTATGGGAATATGTCGAAATTATATCCAAGGATATTGCGAATAAGGCCGGAACTTCTATGACGCCTTTAGTAGACGATAAATACAAGTCCTTCATTTGGAACTATTTGAAATTAGAAGGGGATTTAGAATTTTATGAAAATATTGTAGACGTAGTAAACCAGGCACCGGCTATCGAAACAGTAAACCAGGCCAATACAGTCACGACCAACCATCAAGGACCAGAAAATGCTATGGACTTAGATGATGGATTAATTGATAACATCGGAACCAAGTCTGTTAAAGCACCTGAATCCGAATTATTATTCGGTGTTTCCAAGAAAAGAAAGGGACCACCTACGTCCAAAAAGAAGACTGTAGCAAAGAAGAAGGCTAAATCAAAACCCAAACCAAAGCCAAAGAAAAAGAAAAAGTCATCCGCCAAAGTTAAAGCTGGGAATTCTGATGATGATTTTGAAGGAGGGTCAGAGTCTGCGATCAGTAGTAGCGAAGAATCTGACTTTGAGCAAGATATGTCTGATAATGAAGACAGTGAAGATAGTGAAGGCGAAGACTCTGGTGAAGATTCTGAATCCGAAAAGCATAAACAGCAGCCCAAGCCAACAGCTACATCAAAGCAGCACAAAAATGCCACTGGCAAACCAAAAACAATTTCTGTAAATATGCAAATCAGAAAGCTTGACGTGGGACAAAAAAACTTAATTTTTTTTTATTGATAGGGCAATGCTGTTTTTAGTCGAATTGATATTTCAGACTGTAACTTTGAGCACATTACAGAGAAATACGGAGATCGCTTATATATTACGGGTTCAGCCGAATTTCAAGAGCGTCAACTTTATGTCGGCCTTCCTGTAAGTGCTAGTTATATGACAATTGTTGCTTCTAGGTACTTATTGTAGCTTTTTAGCCTGGTGTTGTGTTATCCCCCAATCTTGTTATTATTTTAAAGGAGATTATTAAGACCAGATCAAAGGGTTTGTTCCAAGCCAATGTTACAAAGGCTTTAAATATCGATGCTCGATCAACTGGCCATTACTGTAAATCTCTGGAAGAAAAAGGGGCCATTGTTCGTAATGGTGTCTCAACCAACAAAATTCGTACCAATATATGTACACACGTTCGATTTGTTGGCAAAAGTCAAGTCATTGATATCGCCGATGAAGATGTTGAGACAGTTCCTTACAACGTTAGTTCTAAAGGCGAAGCTTATAGTCAAGTAGGTATCCGTGATGCACTGATAGACTTGATTAAAGATTCACCGGACCAAGCTATGTTAAGTGAGGATGTATTGAGAGCCTTGGTACGATCTTAGTAAAACGAGTCAAACAAACGAATATTAATCGGACGTTTGTAGGGCTTTAACAGCACCAGAAAATTGGTTCGAAAATGGTTTAACCGTGTTATTGATGAACTTTGTAGCAAAGGTTATATTAGAAAATCAGATCTTAAAGTAGACGGTAAAGGTATGCGTCGTCGCTGTCTTCACTTACTGAAAACACCCACGTCTAATGAAAAGAACGAGGATCTACCAATGGATCCCTTGGAATTCCCAATCCGAATCAAGACTATGAAAGAAGATGTTCCTATTCTTCATGTACTTATCGACAGTTCGATGGAAAGTCAAATCTTACAGGTCCTTTTGGCTTCAGGCGAAAATGGCGCCACACAAAGGGTAAATTATATATACTAGAAGTAATAGCCGCGACTCAATACATTTTCAATAGGAAATAGGTTTTGCGTTGAATTTGGATGAACATCGTATCTTGTATAAGCTTTTAGAAAGAATGGTAGAAATGAAAGACGCTGGCTTACAACGTTACGGGGCTCTTCGATTTCTGGAATTCGAAGGTCGACAACGACGTTATCGTTATTTTACGTATAAGTCCTATAAAATGAAGTACGAAAACCTTGAGGTAGAACTCCCGCCTTTACCTGCAGAATTAGACGAATCGACTTTTTACCATAACGACTACTTTATTGATATGCCTCATTCTCATAAAGAATTCCAAAAATATATCAAAAAGACACGAAATGTTGGTACTTTACGTATTAATGCCAAAAAAAGCGTGAATCCTACAACACTTGAAAAGAAGATAGGCCGACCAAAAAAAACCGCAATTGAAGGCCAACCTGCCCCTGAAAAATCTCCTTATGTTAGAAAAGCCGCTAAAGCCGCTGCGTCCAAAGACATTGGATCTTCAGATGCCGAAACTGCTTCTACCTCGGTTATTTGCGAACCTACTGTTCCTGCTCCTGAAGCCAATGTGACAATCCCTAATGAAACTTTTCCCATATCTGAAGCCATTGTTTCCAATGTATCCATTTCAGAAGGCGCATCTACCTTAACCGCGACTACCAGTCAATCAAGTGAATCAAGACCTGTTGTACATAAATTAAATTTGGCTCGAATTTTCGATCGCCCAAAAAGAGGTCGACCTGAAGATGTCGGAGAAGAAGTTGCAAAGAAGGCTAAACATACTCAAGAGACATCTGGAGAAGCTATAATCCAAGCCATTCCTGCAAACGTTGAACAAGTAGTTATCAATGAGGATGATTCATCCGGTGTTCATCTTAACGGTCATACTCCAGATACATCTATGGACATCGACAAAATTTCCTCTGTGACAAATACCACGCTGTCAATTGATAAACCTGACGATGGAACAACTATTTCCATTGAATCTGGATCAGCATGTGAACCGACACCAAGTCCCAATTCTGCACCAATGACTGTCATAGAAGACAAGACCATAGCCGAAAGTACAGTAGCAATTGAACCGTTACCAGCTGTTGATTTAAATATTGTTACGGTTGCCCCAGTAAGTACGCAGCAAGTATCAACTAAAGGCAAAGACAAGAAAAAAGCAGCAGCTACAACACCTACTAGGAAACTTCGTACTAGAACAATTGCGGATTACTTCAAAAAGGCGTGCGCTAAAGTAACAGATGAACCAGAGGTGACTGATACATCTGAGCAGGTTGCTATTACGCATAACCCGAAAACCACTCCAGTCGCTTCATCTTCATCAGCATCTTCCGATGAAACTGACAGTACAAACAGCGCTTCTGTTATTTTACCAGAACCAACCACTATTGCATCCGATCGAACGACTTTTTTATCTGACCCAGTGGTTGTTACATCCGAAAATAGTCCAACCGAGATATCAGAAATGAGTATGGATGTGTCACAAACTGCAGGTGTAGAATCTGGTGTGGATACGACTATGCCGACAACAAGCCAATCATTATCACCCAAGGACAGTGATGTTTCTCTTACCGAATCATCGACCCATATTGAAACGACGGGTGTTACTGAACCAGCCAACTTCGTTGGCCAACGTAAATATATCAGCTCTGTACCACCAGTTATAAAGACATTTACCCAGCCTCATACTGGTTTCAAGGCTGGATGTTCTCACAATCGACCTGAACAAGTCAATGTATATATGGAAGCTCGTGCAAAAATACTGCTTGCGCTTTTACAGGATGAGCCGATGTGGGAAATGAATAAAGATTTAATGGATGCTTATCTTGTAAAGGCCAAAGAATTAAATGGAGACTTAAAATATACTGTCTGCAACAAAACATTATGGCGATCTGCAACGTTACTTGCCAAGCGAAATGAAGCCCAGACCATAACAATCAACGCTCCGTTATTGTATGGCGGGTTTAACCTACGAAAGCTTTTAATTCGTAAAGATATCGACTTAGAAGGGCCCGAATGCAAGAAATTTCAAACACGATTGATCGAACGTCGTGCTTTACAATCTAACAGATCAATTCCTAGATCATTCGATACAACTACATCGCCCGTAGAAAGCTTAGAAGGCCGTATCACACGTCTGCGATCAAAATTGCAAGGTCTTGAAGATGGTCACAATACGTTTGAGGCTACCAAGTTGAAAGAACATATCGGTGAACTATCTTACAATGCACATAAATTTAAAGCAAGAAGAACTGGTAATAACTTAATGGCTAGCTGGCAGATCAGGGCTATGCAATTTGGTTGGATACGATCTAAAATGCTGCGTATTAAACTGCTGTATACGGAAATGTATAACTTGATGATGAAGAACGAATCTTTACCGGGTGTTGATAAAGAAAACCGCTGTATATCTACCGTCACGTTCGTGACGAATTTGCGAGTTGGCACTGTATGCAAAATGATTGGTGTTTATGATCCTAGTCAAAAGCTTTTGAATTATCTTGGTGATTCAGCACACATGGACATAATTTGCAAAGACTTACCTGTAGATATTCGAAAAGAACTATTATCGGAAACCAACAGATTCCGGGGAAAGCTTCGTTCTTTGTTGTACGGGTTGGAATATCTGGAGCTCGCTAAATCCACTACCTTTGATGACGATGACAAAGATCAGTATAGACATTTGGCTATTTCTTATCATTTACCCCGCGTAGTTAGCATTAAGGACAGAAGAAGAATCGGCCAACCTGTTATTCGTGAGCATACTTTAGATAGTCAAGTTGACGTGACTCTATTTTGGAGTGAACTTAAGTATTCCTGTACACAGCTGACAGATGAAATTCCTGAAGACGAGATGGAAGCTCCACCCACAGATCCAAAAGCGTATGAATATTGGAAAGGAATGTATCATGCGAACAACTGGACCGTATGTAGTGTGCTTGCACGCAATCAAAGAAAGATTCTCAACTCATATGTCGATAAAATCAAGGGTACGACACCTCTCGAGAATACCTCGATCTGTACAAGTATTGCTGAAGAAATAGGAATGCCCCTTCAGGATATTCGGAAGTATTATATAAAGGTAGAAACAGCTATGTCCCAAAAAAGAGAGCATCGCGCAAGGAAAGCAGTTGAGGCTAAGCTGTTTCCTATAAAACGCCGTATTGTCGGCAAGAGAAGTAGAAATTATGGCGGACGACGTGTCATTAATCTTAGTTCCACAAGAGCGTTCAACTCTCATGATAAAATGATAAATTTGGGTTTAGATGCTAGATTTGAAAAAGGTGGCACCCATGAGCCTTTAGAAGGAGAGGATACGTACTTGGACAATCTCAAATCAACTCCTGTTATTATCGGTGCACCCAACATTATTGACTTGCGTGCGAGACGAAACAAAAGAATGATTTGGTCGGATGAAGAAGATGACCTATTAGTGTACTGTTATATCATTATGCGTCAACGTACTCGATCGCTTATTCGCTGGCATAGAGTTAACCAAGTATTTTCAACGAAACCACCCGGTGCTGGCAGACACCGTATTGCGAAACTGCTTGCCGATCCTATTCGTGCGGAACAGGTGGAATCTGCTTCGATTCTTTGGAGTAGGTTTTATGTCGAAGGTTTACAACGAGAAGAAATTGAAGATCCTGATCCTTGTGAGATCATCAACTTTGATCTGCTTTCTCTGTTGGCGTATTTCCTTAAGAGATTAAACGAGAATGATACACAGTAAGTATGAAGAAGATCTGTTAAAAAGTATGAATTAATTTTATTCTTTAATAGCACCCAAACAAATATTCTCCCAAAGAATGTAAGCGATATACCACGCTTTTTCGATTACCACTACAATGATGTTGAAAAGAAATCATTTTGCTTCGAAAATGTTTACTTCGAAAAAGCTACAATGGTCCAAAGATTGAGTTTATTGAATTTACGAACCTTTACAGGAAGAAAATTGTTTGATTCGGATACAGATGTTCCATTATCACAAATTGAATATGAAGACGAAATAGAATCAAGACAATTAAGGATTGTCATGGGATATGCTATGGTAAAATATATACTCCCTGTATAAATAACCAAACATGTACTCATCAAATACATAGATGTCTTTGATGACTCCCACCGAAGTATATGATCCATTTTTTGCTTATGCTATTATCAGTTCATATTCCTCCGATCTGTTCGATCTTGCTGTACTCAAAATGCGCGAGAGAAATTGTTTAATCAAATCTAAACGGGAACGTTCTATCCCAGGAACAAAGTTCAGTATGTCAGCAAGATTCAGTACTTTGATGTGCGGAGTGTTCCCTTTGTCGTTATTCAAACAAGCGCAAGAGTACGATAAGTATCTAAGTTTCCAATCTGGTAAAAACAGAATAGCTCCCGAATTCATCAGTAGTGGTATGATGGCCTGTATTTTGGACTTGGTATCAGATAACAAAGTAAGTGCAAACATTTGCGTAATTTGATAGCATACTAACTTTCTTTTTATTAAAGATGAACGTTTTTATGGCAAACAGAGAGTCCAAATTAAAGACTTTCAAGACCATGAGTTTTTCCAGCAGGTTGACTAGTAAGTGATATCAATCTTTTTTTTTTTCGTGATCTAAAAAAGCACAAATTAGATCGTTCGTTGTCTGTCTTTGAAATGGATGTTGAAAAAACTGAATTGACGCAAATTGATCCCATCAAATTGGACCCCAAGGAAACGAAAATTACATGTTTGGATGAGCTTAAATTGGAAGTGGAATTTGGACACTTCCTTAAGTCCAAAGACTCAAATACAGGAGCTTTATTGAAGGCAATCGTTTCAGCATTAAAAATCCGAGGTGGTTTGGGATTAACATTATATCAACTTAAAGTACAAATTGGATCTGAATATGATGATGATGCGATAAGAAGAGGAATTCATCTGCTTGAATCTAATGATCCGGCTTTTATTTGTCCTGTTGGCTTCGGCGCCTTGCGTTATGTTACTATCGAAAATATTGGTACCTGGTCAATTAATACTAAGGAATTTCTCAGGGTGGATCCACTTGCTGTAAACTCCGAGGTTCAGAATTTCAAAAAGAATTTCGATCACATCGAGAAAAAAGCAATCATTTTGCCAAATATATGGACAGACGTCAATGGTAATAGAACAGATCTGATCGTTCGTGACTGTAAAAAAGTCCTTATAGAATATGTTATGCGAAGACCTGGTACTTCCGAGGCACACATCCATGACAGGTTTAAGGCAGCTTTTGAAAGAACGGCTTTGCGTAATTTGTTGGATGTTCTTGTTAAGGAAAACCTACTTAAAAGAGTTCAAGTAACTCAATGTAGTGACCAGAAGACTAGAAAATCAATCTTTTCAAGAAATCATAATTTGAAATGCAGTAATGATATAACGATTGAAGAAGTAGCGAGAACATTTTATTTTGTTCAGCCAAATCCTTCTGCCAATGCACTTAATTGAATAAAGCTATAGTATTTGTGAAGCTCAAACAACTGGATAATGATATTCAATTTGTTAGTTAACATAGATAATATTGAGCGAAGTTGCTCGGTGACCTCCTTTTTTCTAATTTACACCACTTAAATCTAATTCAATAAAGAAGCAGAAAAATAACTTTTTCTATAAAGAGTCAACAAGCGGCCAATCATTTCTCAGTCGCTCCTTACAATTAACCATGTGGTGGTGCGCGTAGCGGCCGTGATATTATAATTGCATTGGATTGTCCGCAGTGCTTTGTTGTTCTTTTCCTAAAATCATATATAATTGAAAAAATAATTTTAAAATGCAAGCATCTGAATTTGAAGAGGATGATTTTGAATATGACGACGACAATGTTAGCATGGTACAGATATTTTTCCTTCCAGATCAAATCTGTTTGTGTTTCAGTTATTACAAACAACTCATTTTAACGCTGTTACTTCCTTTCTTTTTTAGTTTGAAGGTAGCGAAATGTCAACAAGTGCAATGGGCGATTATTCTGATTTTGAGACTTCCTCCAAAGATTCAGGTACAAAATTATATAATAGGGTAGCCTATCTATTCAAGAAAAAAAAAATCTAAAAATATTATTTCAATAGACTTTTCTATGAATAATGACAATGATGATAGTAACAACGAGGAAGACATTGCATATGATGATGACGATATGTTTACGGATACCAGTCATAAGAAAAAAACGTATCAGGTTGATTTTTCTACCAAAAATATTGAACAGATTACGAAAATGCAGATTGAAACAATAGATCAAGTATCAACTTTATTAGGTACGTATTTAACAAATATTTAAGATTGATAAAGTACTTACAGGGTAATAGAGTTGAAAAGAGAAGATACAGCAACTTTACTCCGTTACTTTAAATGGAACAAAGAAAAATTGGTCGAAAAATATATGGACTCCCCTGATAAAATATTGGAATTGGCTGGTATCACAAACGACCTTGTTATTATGAAAAATAGTGAAATATCATCTACTGCAGAAGAGGAATCATTTATGTGTGATATATGTTGTGATGATGATTTGGACATGGAGATCATTGGACTTGCCTGTGGCCATAGGTTCTGTAAGAATTGTGTGGTGGTCTACACAAGTCAAAAGATCAAAAATAGTGAGAATAAGCCGATTCAATGTCCCCAAGATGGATGTAGTGTCACAATGGATGAAAAAATAATTGGTTTGTTAGTCCAGCCTGAAATAAATAAAAGGTTAGTCGATATAAATTGGATCTGTAGTAAGATATTAACAAGGTGATCAAGATACAAAGAATTATTGAATCGCTCTTATGTCGACGATAATAACTCTTTACGATGGTGTCCTGCGCCTGATTGTGAATACGCTATCGAATGCCATATACCCAGCACCTCTCTTACTTCTATAGTTCCTACTGTTGTATGCCACTGTGGATACTTAATGTGCTTTGGTTGTGGACTACCTAATCATCAGGTATAATGAATTATATGGATATAATAATAAGCTCAGTTATTGATAATTCCCTTATTTAGCCAGCTATATGTCCCATTGTTAAGAAATGGCTCAAAAAATGTAAGGATGACTCTGAAACTGCTAACTGGATATCCGCCAACACAAAAGAATGTACTAAGTGCCAATCCACTATCGAGAAAAATGGCGGTTGTAACCATATGACTTGTAGAAAATGCCGATATGAGTTTTGTTGGGTGTGCATGGGTAAGGACAAAATACAAGTGCTCAAATATATAAAAACTAAGTAAGTATTTTTTAAGGCCCCTGGTCTGAGCATGGCACAGCATGGTATAATTGTAACAGATTTGATGAATCAAGCAACAGTACCAAAGAATCACAATCTAAATCCAGAGCCAGTCTTGAACGTTATTTGCATGTAAGTGCTTATGTAATAATTTTTATAAGGTTGCATTTTTAAAGATTGACTGTGTAACAACATTAGTACTACAACCGATTCGCAAACCATGAACAATCAGCAAAGCTAGAAGAAGAGCTTTATATCAAGACGGAGAAAAAGATGGAAGAGCTACAAAAATCAAGTGATCTTTCTTGGATTGAGGTCCAATTTCTCAGAAGAGCAGTTGACGTTACCGTTAAATGTAGAACAACTCTCAAGTGGACTTATGTCTTTGCTTTTTATTTAGAAAAGACAAACGCAACAGCTTTATTTGAAGACAATCAAAGAGATTTAGAAATGGCTACTGAGCAATTATCCGAACTTTTGGAGAAACCCCTTCAACCAGACGAAATATCCAGCTTAAGACAAGCGGTTCTTGATAAGTCTGTTTATGTAAATCAAAGACAGGAGGTTTTGCTGGAGGATACAGCACGAGGACTCCAAGATGGCAGATGGTCTTTTTTTGTTGACATTAATAATTAATTCAGATATTTTGCACAAATAAGACCACGTTCACAAATATTAACTTTGAAACAACCAATAAATGTAAGACCCTTTACCTAAGCTACCAGTGATCATTTAATGTGGGATTTTCCCTACGCATGTTGCCCTCTTAACTAGTAATGGCTAAAAATACCAAACTACGACTGTTATAAAGGACATAGGTTTGGATATTGTATTATGGCCGACCCCAGAACATATTTTTTTTGGATCGCTTGGGTCATTACTAAATAGTGTCCAAGAAATAATGAAGCTGCACGGTAAAAATGATGAACTTTCTTAAAGGAATTATCGTCCGTGTAACCAACATATTTCATCTCGAGTTTAAACATAAAAATCAGGTTTCGGTTTTCAAGCATACGTTTGATATTTGATCAATTTTTTAACTGGTGTCTATCACGCAAGAATTCGGACACCATTTTTTGAGATTTGGGTGTTACATCGCACAAAAGTTTTGACAGAAACTGTTTTTAGAAAAGGGTAAACAAACGACATTCAAGGGAGACGGTGTTTAAACAAGACGAAGAGGAAAGTACCTTCGATAAATAATAAAGAAGTTGCAAGCTAGAATTATGCAGATTAGGTAGAAATTTGGCCATAGTAATTCGATGACAAATTATAACAGCGTCAAGAGTACGCCATGCCGAGGGTCAGGTTTAAATTATTATGCTGTAACTTACAGGTATGTCTGTAGATTTATTGAAGGCACCCAACTAGAATTTATTCAATGTCAAAACTTTCCTTATTATCCCAAATAACTGAACCGATTAGGTAGTGTTTGCTTGTATTACATAACGTTGTGCCTTGAGCACTGCCTCTATTTGGATTTTAGTTTAATGAGCAAATACTTAAAATACTTAACTAAATACTTGTACTCTCTCTCTCTCTCTCTCTCTCTCTCTCTCTCTCTCTCTCTCTCTCTCTCTCTCTCTCTCTCTCTCTCTCTCTCTCTCTCTCTCTCTCTCTCTCTCTCTCTCTCTCTCTCTCTCTCTCTCTCTCTCTCTATCTATCTATCTATCTATCTATCTATCTATCTATCTATCTATCTATCTATCTATCTCCACACACTCACACACATCATCATTGAGACGTTATTTCTATTGATTTTTAAGGGAGACATGTCTCTGGTTTTTATTTAAAACCCTTTTCAAGCAGCACAAAGGACCGGTTTTGGCATTAAGAACGGTGGCTCGGTATACTCTAATGGTTTAACTGGATCCAAAGGAAGTGATTCAACTTGTTGACTTACATTGGAACTCTCAGAAACTGATGGTGTGTCAGAGATCCCATTTAATTGTTGTGCTGTAAAGATGTGTGATTGTTTGTTATTACATACAGTATTCAACCCAGAATTTGCATGCGTGTTATTGTTGTCACAGCAAGAGTTTTTATCTGCCCAGTTGGGTAAATGTGCTTCCCCAACTTGATAGGATGCATGCCACCAATAGGTGCGACGTAAAGGAAATTGACTTGGTTGATGGCATAAAATTGGTTTGGAGCCCTTTTCTGTTCCGTTTTTATTTTCGGTGCCATATATAGATAGTTCTAGTAAAATGTCTGTTTCGGAAGGATTATCATACATTATGTGCTTTTTTAAAGTTTCGTCCTTTCGGATAGCTATTCTAGAGAATCCGCGTTCGCGTAAACGCTCAATATTTTTACTTGTTGAATGATCTAACTGAAGCCATTCATTTTTTTGCCATTCTATTTCATAAGTTGGTTTAAACGGCTGTGTCATACGACGCAGTTGAAATTTTCGCAGATCTGAACTGTCCATACTGTAACGCAAAAGTTGATGCAGTGGTACGGTATCGCCTTGGATTATATCATGATTTAAAATCTCCGGCTCCTGCTGATCATCGAATTTGCTCGGCGAAAGAGTTCCGTTGTCGTTGACGGTAGCAATAATATGTGGTAGGTTCTCTTGATGGGTTTTGTTGTCGTGTTTAAACATTTTCAATTTACGAGAAACCTGGTAGCAGATTACATTCAACCATGATATTTTATCATCTTTATTTGTGACAATGGAACCGTTGTTACTGTTTGTTAAGGGTGTATCAGATTTCAGCTTTGTGTCTTTTATTTTGGGCAAAAGTTTACTGCCAAACTTTTTCCATCCTGAGCAAGTTTCAGGTTCTGTGCTGAAAGTGATGCTCATAATTGATGATTTAAATATATAGCTTAAAAGTGATATTAAAAGACAAAAAAAGAAAGAAAAAAAATCGTAATTCCGTATTTTAAATACCATTGTATGTGTATCTGTACTACACTGATTGTTTGTGACATTTTTTGTTTTCCCTCTCTTTATATTTAGGAAAATGCATCTTTGTCAGAAGATGGCTAATCTAACCCCCCAACAAGCTAGTAAGTTTTGCTCAGGATAGGCATAAAATATTTGCTTGTAAAAAAAATGACTGTTATATCATCTGAAAACAACGTGGTAGATTATGCAATCATCATGGCCAATACAAAAATGATTGACAACATCATTTGTGAATAAAAGAGAGCGGGAAACACAAAAATGTGTTTCCGGGTACGCAGAGTACATATCTTCTCTACATAAGTTACTATCATAATGAATCATAAGCGAAAATTTATATCACCAGTTATTCTTTGTTAATTTACACAAATAGCTATTTACAGTATAAAATCTAATAAAGTTTGTGGCTAAACGTCCCATACCAGTTCTGAGAAAACGACATGAAAAAATTAAAAATATAACAACACATATTCGGAGATTCTAATGGATGCTTGAGGCTTTCCGGATGGTTGTACCACCACGACATGAACATACATATATATATTTGTCTCGGGTAGACATTTTATAATCTATATATGATAGAATATTGTCTCGGTCTTCTATTATAGGAGGCCGATGGGAAAAGCTTCTTTTTCGATGTTTTGTAAGACTTTAATTATACTACATATTTTATGAGCTAGATGCTTCATTTTCTTATTCAGTAAATGTATAATACATGGGTCTGCATGCATTTAGTCCTTTTTTTTTCAAATAAAGTGTTTCGTATTTACATAACACTCAATGGTAATGCAATGCCATATTTGGAAACAGATGTTAAGCGCCTTTTGCTAAAATGATGTCAGAAGCGCCGCGGTCGTTACAAAAATGAGTGTCGTACAACTCAAGTATATGGTCCTACTAGGTTTCACATCCTCATTACACTCTTTAATTGCTATATTTATATTTCTATTTTACAGTCGTTTCAACCCGAAAGGGAGCCAGTCAAAAATTAAAAGGCCGCTTTTGTTTTTTCAAACGACATGTCTCTTTTCCCTGAAGCTCGATATCCTTGACAATATTTATTGAGTGCTGATTTTACTAAGTTTCTCTTTTAAATATTTTTTAAGCATTAAGTAAGTCGTGTAGCAAGGTCTTACTCTTTCTCAAATTTACTGCGCTTAACTTTGTTCTTACTATTGCCTAAAACTGCTCGATTGGATTGAGCCCTGGAGAAAGGCGAAGAGAAATAGGCTTGTAGCATCTCCTTGTTATAAGCTCATCTATCCCTTTAGCAGTGTAAATAAACGAATTATTTACAACTATGTAATGTCACTTTATCTCAGGGAGACAGTCTATCTCGTCCAAAAATAAAAGGTACTGATCATTAACAGTATCTTTATGTAAAGACATCCCATTACTAAACGCCGCTTTGCTTGTGTGTTTATAAAAATTGATCTTGACGCGCTTGGACTATTCCTTTAGAATTTTCGAAGCTTAATGATATACGCAACAAATTTAAAAGAAATGGCACCCAAAATCATATGAAATACTGTTCTCGTAGAGGGAACGGCTACAATAGCTGATTTTCATTTTTAGCTCAACTACCTGAAGGCCACATTTTGATATTGAAAGCAGAATCATTTACAAAAACGCAATTTTCGAAATAATTCATATCTGTTGCAGCCTATGTTTTGGCTCAAAGTGGTCAATTATCAATTTTCGTCTAAAAAGTATCATTCTTACTTAATTAAAACATTGAAATCGTATAATAAGAAAACACAGTAATATATGCTAGATATATTTTATCTTTAATTGTTATAATTCAATTAACTAATTTGTATCTTTTATTCGACAGCGGCTTGTTTGACAGATTAGTGTTCAGTTACTATTTTGAACTTGGTAATTGTCTATCAGCGATTCAACAAAGTTAAAGAAAAAGTATCAAAATTATGCAGACATCTTTAAGTAGTAATTTAAAGGTCCCAATAAATGATAGAACATAGCCTTATAAATAAATTTTTCTCACAATATCATGTAGACAAAAAACATAGCGATGTTGGGTTTGATTATATTAAAAAAGGTATTAAAGTTATTGTCAATTATAAAATGTAAAGTGTGATAGATATTAAGGTAATTTAGGACCCTCCTCCTCTTTTTTTGTTAGAGCCAATAGTTTTTGCTGAGCTGTCGGCTTTGACCATTTTCAAAGATACTTGTTTACCTTCTTCATCAGTCTGAATAAATTTGTCGCCCTCTACGTATCCGGACGATGAGTTCGATGATCGATTTGTAAGACTACTACTCACACCACTTCCACGGCGGATTATAGGTGTTCCCACAATTGGTCCCATGGGTGAACCACTTCTGGTTGTGACAGAGAATGAGGGAGCTCCGTCGATTCCGTCATTATGAGTACTGACGGAAAGATATCGTGTTTCTCCACTTTCTGACTTGGTGGCAAGATTATCACTATGACCATGATCTGAAGAATAAATAAATAGAAGAAAAGCATTTGTTACTAAACATGCTTAAAAAAAAGGAAATAGTTAGCTTTTGCATACCTTTCATAAATCTAAACAAAAATCCAAGGTAAGCATATTGTATTATTAGTGCAGTGTCCCAAATTGTAAATTTTAGTAATTTACCTTGACAATTCGACCCAACCACCGCCAACACGAACCATGACCATTTTACTCGGTAAAATGCGGCAATAGACCAACCTGGGATGTTCTTCACCGAACCAATATTTACCGACTTCACCAGGAACCATCTTAACCTTCATACGGAACGGACTTTCGTTCACGATTAAACCCAATTGTACATCCAATTCATTCTTAGGATCTGCAACATATGTTGAGGTACTGTTGCGGCCATTTGGGCTGGTTGGAGTCTTTGATCTGCGCATAGCTGAGTTATTAGGAGTTGCCATTTTCATTTCAGTCGAAAGAGTCGAAGATCTGAAACTAAATTGTCTTGGACCTGGGGGAGGAACTAGTTCGGTTCTAGTTCTACTGGTTCTACGCGCTCTTCGCTCTCGAGGCGTTGATTTAGCCATAGCAAGTTTGGTGAAAAATTCGTGGTTAAGTTCCTTAATACAAGTCTGTAATTCTTTCTCCCGGGAGGAAACAGAAGCCTGCACATTAGACCAATCCTTCATTGTTTTGCGCAATCTCTTTGCGACACGATCATTATCATCCAAAAACTGTTTTTGTGCTTCCGACTTCGCTTTAATTAAAAGTTGCGAAATTTTAGGTTCGCTCTTTTTGTAAGTTGTTGTCAAAGTTTTAAGTAATCGCTGTAAATCTGCTTTGTTAAACTTTGATCCAACAACACTGGCATGTTGTGTTGATGTCTCCTCGATAACTTTAGATAACAGTAAAATATCTGAGTCTACTTGGTCAGTGATCCCAAAAAATTCTGTAATACTTCCTTCTGTGTGAGCTTGTTTCAAACGATGTTTGACCAATTGACGAAGTTCTTCAATTGATTGCTTCAATTTTTCGCGTTGCATCTTCAAAGATCCTTCGGATAAGGATGATGCCATAGTAATTTCATTATGTCCCAAAGTTTTCAACAGTGCATCGATGTCTTGTGTGTACTTTTTCAATGTTACATCAATTTCCTCCTGAAGTTCATTTAGTTCTTGCTCTTCGATAGATACACTTTGGCCAGATAATTGGAGTACTTCAACACGATCTTTTAAGCTGCAGACATATTTTAATGATTCTGAAAGTTTCATTGCAGCAGTTTGACGTTTATGTATAGTGTCAAGACGATCACGAGTCTCATCTGCAGAAGATTTTATTTCTACCCACTTTCTGTTCATCTCATCCTTACGTCTATCCACTGTTTTGGTAATAGCACTGGTTCTTGCTAAACTGATTCTTTTGTTAAGATTTTTCTTAAGCTCGTCGCATTTTTGTTGAAATTCACGAATAGACGTTTCGATTAAATCAAATTTTTGCATGTATTCTTTGAGCTCAGGTAAATCACGAGTGCGACTTGTTCTTGAGGATTTGCCAGTATAGGGTCGGGAATTGCCTGCCTTTAGCTCGTTTATGTTTCGGCTGATTTCCTTATCAAATTTCATAAGACGGCCCAACAATTTCAGCGATGTGATATAATCATTCTCAACTTTAAGAGCGGCATCCAGCTCCTTTAAAAGTTTCTCCAAGCCAAGCTTGGCACTGTAAATTTCCGAAGAAGGGTGATCAAACGATTTGACAAGTTTGGTGGCGTGATCTGAGATGATACCATCATGCTTCATCTTGCATTCACTGTAATTATCCTGAATATGAGACAGAGCTGCACTGTATGCATTGATGATACTGTTGACGGCGTCGGCTTTTTTCAAATGATTTTCTGGATTAGCAGTTGATTGTTGTCGAATATAAGAGATTTGATCTTCACATATTTTAGAAACCTTGGTCACTTCACCTTTAAATGATTCAAACAATGAAGTTCTTTCCTTGTCCATTCTTCTCTTATCTAAGCTACGTTGAAGTACTAGGCTATATTCCCGAATTTCTTGACTACGAGTTAAAAACTTGGATTTATTTGTAATGTCTTGTTCCATGTCTGGTGTATTTTTGACCGTATTTTCAAGTTCTTCAAGATTCATTGCGATCTGAAGTAACTGCTTTTCATATTTCTGAATCTTGTGATTTATGTTTGGTGAAGGATGAAGTTGAACAACTGTTACTTTATCGACATCCACTTTTAAGATTTCCAAAGACTTTTTAAGCTTATCCAATTCATCACATCCTTCAATCCACTTTGATGTTCTAGTTACAAAAGCTGATAGACCCGAATTTTTAGATTCGACATTACTCCAAACCTTTTCGACATTTTCTTGCACTTTTTGAGTTTCAGGGGTATTCACATCTTGTACCATCATGCCACTGTAGTAGGAGTCAGAATCATCATAAAACCCTTGGCATTCCAATATTGATTCCTTAATTTGCTTGTGTGCAACCGTAAGATCTTTAAAGTGCTGAGCACGTTCTTCTGTTGTCTGCTTATCAGTAGTGGAACTGAATCTTCCTTCCTGTATTAGCTTAATAGAATCAAGTACTTTCTTTGCAGAACTATGAAAAAGTTCGGAATTCTCGGCATGAGTATTCCGAAGACGACTTGCATTGATCAAATCGTAGAGACTAGTTAAAGTTGCACGAATCTCTAGTACAGTATCTCCTGCTTGATCTAATTTAGACATCAGAGACTCAACCATGTCTGAGTTGATGGTATGTTTGTATTCTCCTACTTCCGAAAAGAGTTTATTGTACTCTTTGTATTCCAGATCATCAATACGTTTTTGCCACTCACTAACTTGATAGTCAGTCACTGAAGACTCATCCACAGACTTAATTTGATCTTGAAGTGCTTCAAACGATGCCATCAGACTCGAAATACGTCCATTCAGCTCAGCAGGCAAGAGGGCAATGGATAAAGCATTTGATACTTCCTTGGTTTCCAGTAACAGATCATCCCATCGACGACTAATACCTTCGAAAGCGGCAGATACTTCATCAAATTCAGCCATTTTGTTCTCTTTTTCTTCGTCACTGAGCAATCCTTGTTCATCAAAGATCATAATGTATTCTTTACGATGCTTGCAGAGAAGGGTGAAATTGTTGTCATGCGCCTTCATAGCTGTTTGGATACTATCTGCTTCACTTACTGCGTCTCGTAGATGATCAATATCGAGAGCCAAGTTGTCATCGTCCAATATATGTACACTTTTCTCTAATATATCACGTCTTGAGGAAATCCAGTTATCACAGGCTGTCATTTGTCGCTTAAAGATTTTGAGTACATATTGGAGGCGAGTAAATACTTCCTGTGATTTGAACAAGCTAGATAGACTTTCCACCAACTCATCTAATCTTCCTATTCTTGTGGAAATAACATCTTGGGCAACAGAATTCATAGTTTTATCCTTGACTTTAGTGGGCATGGCAATATCATCCTGGTTTGATCTTTGAGGAACTACGATATCAGATTTTGCGAATTGTTTAACTTTTTCTACTCGGACAATGAAATCATCCAATTTCAGGTTGTTGGTGGCCATATTTTGATTTGTCGATGCGGGTGATGATAGGAACGCTTCTTTAATGGCCTCAGCCAACTTCTCTAATTCTGAGGTTCTGTCAAGTAGATCAGAAATCTGCATTCTCTGAGTAACGACTTGTCGAGCATATGAAATATCGGCATTCACATAATATTCCACCTGTGTCAAAGCTTCTATTTTCTTGATATGTAACTCAGACATAAATCCTGGTTTTAAAGAATCAGAAATAGTTCGAAGGGATTGATATTTGTCCTTCATTGGAATTAATTTTGATTTTGTGTACGTTTCGAATTGTTCTTTTTCTAAGGTCCATTGATCTTCAACTGTAATATTTTCATCGATGTCCTCTTCACTTTCGTCGGGATTCCATCGAGCTTTTACCTCCACAAACAATGCAATTGATTTTCTGTAAAGATCAAGATCTAGCATGGACTGTTTGATGTCCAGTTCCAGTTCACTTCGTTGCTTGATGTAATCTAGTTCCTTTTCACGCCAAATGAGCGCTTCCTGTAATTTTTTCAAATTACGGAGACATACCTCCATACGTTCTTGCATGTGTACAGGAATAGACTTTGTTAGAGGGAGTTTTATAAACATCAGTTTCACTTGTTCGTATTGCTTCTCCAAAGGTTCCATTGTATCCGTCTTGAAATTTTGGCACTGTTGATTGATATCGGATCGTTCATCAGAAAGTGTTTCAATGTGATCCTTTGAAAGTACTTCTTGTTGAGCAACGCACTTGTTTTTCTTTAAAATGTATTGTTGAAGTTGATGATTCACAAAGTCAAGTCGGCTTTGGGCTTCATCCATATCTTTTTCCCAAGAAAGTCTTTTATCAGCAGTATCAAGGACAAGAGACTGGTTAAAAATAGCTTGTCGAAGCGACAGAATACTTCGATGAATATTTTCGGATAGCGATTTACATGTTTCTGTGGTTTCGGTAATAATAGAGGAAGCGTTTTCGGACACTTCTTTGGTAATTAGATCCAAATTTGTTTGCAAAGCCAAAATACGTGTTGATTCAAACTCTTGCAGCTCAGATACAAGGCGCATGTTTTCGGATTGATAAGTAGATACAATATCTTTGGACATCTTACTAGTCGAAGAGGCAGCAACATCAATATGACGGCCATTTAATGAGTCTGAAGCTTTTTCAATCCATTCCAAAATAAGGTTTGCTTCAATCTGTTGCTCATCTAATTTTGATTTGATCGAATCGGCGTACTGATAATTACTTAGAATTCTTCCCATGGATTCCTTAAGTTTGTTTAAGTTGTCCATTTTCTTGGCAATGAATGACTGAATTTGCTTGTTATAATCAGCAGGCTGAACTAGGGATTGAGGTTGATATGCTTCAAACCATTGGCCACCTTCTAAGTATTCCATTGAATTACCAGTTTCACAGAGTTGATCAATTTGACCTTGAATAGATGTAAGGTGTTCGATCATTTCGTTACTGATTATTGGTTCGGACTTTGTGGCGGGAGTATCACAGGTTGCAGTTGAAGAAGACTCTCTTAAGGTAGTTTGAATAGTTTCTTGAGCAAGCTCACCATCTGTTTGAACTTGATCGCATAAGGCAGCAAGCTCGGCTATATCATTATGCTGTTCCAAAATATCGGATACATAGTCTGACAGCTGATTTAAATCTTGGTAACCATCTTTTAAATCTTTTTCTTTTGCAATGATGTGATGTGGAGTACTCCCCGTGTCCAGATCTTCTTTACCATGGTAAATAGCATAAGTAGATTGTAGCTCAAGGTATGCGGAATCTGAAGCGATGATGTCAAACTGAGATGAGATGTCAGCTACTTGGTCTAGAATATCTTTATACATGGATTCCTTGTCAACTTCAACAACAGGCTCAGTATCAGACAAGCTGATTCTTTTCTTTTTCAAGCCTTCGGTGTCAAATTGAGCAAATCTGTCGTTGAAATCCCAAACTTTGTGAGCCAGGTCAGTGATGGCCTGGTATGCGTCTTCCCATTGTGACTCCCATGAAATACGCTTTTTCAAAGCAGTCAATTCACTTGTTCTTGTCTCCAATGCCTTCTTGAGTTCTCTGTGGCCTTGTTCTAAACGCTCGATACCGCTGACAAGTGTGTTTCTATCAATGGATACTGAGTTTGTCTCGTCAATTTCCACTTCAAGACGACGTACCGCGTCCAAAGACTTGGCCATATCACGTTTTTCCAACTGTTCTAATCTGACAGCAATTCCTTCTTGTTCCTTTTCAAGTCGAACTAAAGCTTCATCTTCCAAGATAATAACATCCTCCTGCTCTAAAATGGAGCCATCAAACTTTTGAAGTGCACGCACTCTATCCTCTAACCAAGAGGCAATGCGTAAAAGATCATCGTATGCAAGACTGGCACGTTGTTGAAGAGAAAGATTTTCTCGGTGTGAATATAATAATCCCTCGAGTTCTTCCGTAATCTCCGCCAGATAGGTCGAATAATCGTTCATTCTGTCGCTAATCAAGATATTCGATGCCTCGTTAGATGCTATATCGGCGTCAGCATAACCTTCACTGAGTTCTGGGTACGGAATACGCTTCACTAAAGTGGTAACCCAGTTGGAAGAGCTATCTTTAAATGCTTGTACACGTTCATCAAAGACGTTGCTTTCAGATTGTGAGGTGTTGGATGAGGTATCAGTACTATGAGTCATGGAGGATTTAAGCTTCTCTCCCTCGGCTCTCAACTTCCTGAATTGGGAGGATACATCGTTTATGACTAAGTGTTGTTCCACAACCTTTCGTACAAATGAGCAGCGTTTCATCAAAAGCCCAAATTGATTCTCAAAATTTTCTTGACGGTCTTCCATATGACTTGGTAAGGTGGTGTCAACCAGCTCTTCGATTTCCTGGTAACTATCCAATACATCGGAAAAGTGACCTGGATACATATTAGTAAGAAATAGGCAATTAAATAATCATTTTCAGCTCACCTTTATCAAATTCAGCAATACTATTTTCCAGCGACAGTAAGCTTTGAATCACTTCTTCAGTAAGCAGTTTAAGATAATGAGTACTCACTTCATCCTCTTCAGGTTCAGACCAACGTGCTTTTCCATTGACAAAATCGTGTATTTCACTATCTTTTGCCTCACACCATTTGATGGCGTTTGCCAAAAGGTCCTCCCACTGGATACGCACTTGTAAAGTATCGATCAATCTTGAACGTTTTTCCAAAAGTTTCATTAAACGATTCAAAATATTGAGCGTAGTCAACGTTATTTCGATGGTGGATGCATCTGCGGGACTGATACTTCCCTCTGTTGCATGTGTCAATTCCATTACATGGGATCGAAGTCGAGTCATATCGTCTTGATCAAAACGTTCGATTTCACGCTTTAACTTTTTATGTTCATCACAAATTGTGTCGGTAGTGGATTTCTCCCAATGCGACATGTCGAGTGTAAGTGGATCAATATCCACATTTTGGTTACTGTCGTTAATTGTCTTTATACGCAATTCAATCCAATCCCGAATACGGTCCGCTTCAATAAACCAAACACGGACTTGATCGACCCATTTATTGACTTTTTCATATCGAGCTTGAATTTCCGAAAACATCTTCCTAAAACGCGAGTCTGATTCCAATAAATCTCCATATTCTTCCTTAACGCTGTAAATGATGGTTCGGACAGCCGCTACTTTACTCTCTAACTGCTGGATATCTTCATTGGTAGTTTCTTGTTGCCCATTATCCTCCATTGTTTGTTGAATATGAGATAGTTCATCATCAATAGTGCGTATTTTCCCCAAGATGACTAGCCCACGCTCAAAATTTACACAAGCTTGGCGTTCATGTTCCAGAGCAATGACCAGAGTATCGTATTTTGAAATTACCTCGTTGGAACGAACAGATACAACCTGCATAACAGCACGAGATAATTGACGACTGGATTTTCTGAAATCTTTCCAGGACGAATTTTGAAATGATTTAAATTTTTCTGAAAAGTCAACTAAATCGGTCTTGTACTGCTCTGCATTTTCAGGTAAACCTTCTATCGGATGTAATTTTGTGTTGGCAGCAAGTGTTAATTCTTCAACCACCGTCGCTACCTTTAAAAGTGGAGCGATTCGTCCAAGTGATGTTATGAATGTATCCAATTGTTTTTCTAATTCGTTGGCGCGATGTTGATATTCTTCAGCACCTTCTTCTGTATCAATGAGCGCACTTTCCACACTCAGTAAGTCATCTTTGGTTGTCTTTAAGAGGTCGACAAATTGATCCCATTCTTTTTTCAGCATCTCGTACAATTTAGACACTTGTGTGCGTTGCAGATCAGTAAGTCGGATCAATGTATCATCAGCAGTTTCAGGTGGCGACGTGAGCACATCTCTTGCATTTTTGGCAGTGTCCAAATGGGACACTTCATTATCCACCTGTTCCTCAATAATTTCGAGTGCATCAATATACTCGGTGACTGAAGCAGAACTAATGAACTCTTCGGGTATTTCATCGATCGTTCTTGTTTGTGATTTGATAAATGATAAGACGGTCTCATGAATCGTTAACAGTTCATCGAGGATTGGATGCACACCACGAGGCAAATGCCCAGTTAGCTGCATTAATAATTTAGCATTTAAATCTGCCTTGATTCTTGCTTTATCCTCCTTCCCCAATGTTGATTCACGTTGGGCCATCTTCTTTTTCCTGCGTGCAGATGGCATGGGTATAGGCGTTGGGGGCTGTAATTGGTTCTGCTGTAAGAAATGATCAGCCTCGCTTGTGGTTGGAGAAGTGGAGAGTACATCTGTGGGTGGAGGGGAAGAATAGATTTCATCCTCCTCATCATCATTGTAGTCTATAGTTCCACCTGAGGCCATAATAATTTCGGCTTTTCTTTTAGAAGCCCTTTCACGTTTAACATTCACGGGTTCATCACATTGATATTTCGACATGATTTTGTAATACTCGCTGACGTACATCATGACGCTGGGTTCATGGGGATAGTCGACCTCAACTAAATCCTCTGGCTCCAGATATGGTTGTACACCCATGTGCTCAGTGGCTATGCTGAAAGCCAATTTCAATAACTGATTCCAAGTGGCTTTTTCATTTAGGTCTGCATTATTCAAGTATACACTGAATAAATCGGGTATATAGGTTGGGTTATAACGGTGAATTAATAAGCAAAAAGCAACACCGTTTCGCCAAGATCGAGAAAAGTCTTGTATAGAGGGTATAATATTTGCACTGATATAATCTTCTAATTGAATTCTAACCCAATATAAAAGTGCCACTTTTGCTTCTGCCGAGGTAGAAGTATGCTGGAGTTTATCTGCTATCGAATTATGACTGCCTAGCTTTCGTGCATGTGATAAAGGTGTTGGTTTAGCTGGTTCTATATTAAAATCTGTTGATTTGGATTTTACACCGTTTTCACGCTCGGATAACTCCTAATGATGGGTATCAGTAAGCAAAAAAAGGGGAGAGGAATTATATATGTAAACACAAGGTATATTTTACTGTTAAGGAGTGTAAAAACTCATCGCCATGTTCAGTAACAATAAGTTGAATTTGATATTTCAGCATGATGAAGAAAATTAAAGCCAACGTCTTTTTAGCATCTCCGTTCACGATAGCCTCATTTCCAATATCAGGCATACTATCCAGACCAACCTGCCTCTCTAGAAAACTAAGGGCTTGGGCAACATTTGAGAGTTGATGGATACGCATGTTCATACGTTCTGGCTTGGGTGCTGGCTCTTTGGAAATGACAGAGAGTAATTTGAGTAGTTTTTTACCGTCCCTTAAATCGGTCTTTATGTCTTTAATAGACTCGTCTGCTGTACTAAGTTGTGCATTGACCCACTTTGTTAATGTTCTGATTTGAATTTCTTGATAATCTGATCCTATGTTTCGGTTGAGATCGTCTGCAAAATCAAGTCCTCCGACCGTGTTTTGTCGTGATCGTGTAAAGGTTTTGTTTTTATTGTCGCTTCGGAAGAGAGAATAGTTGGACCCTGACTTGACCATACCCGTACCAAAGGGCTGAGATGGTCGACTCGATGTCGATGGTGAGGTTGCATTCGACGATGATGCACTCATGTCATTGATTTAAACAATAATATATGTAAAAGAAGAGAAAAGAAGGGAAAAAAGGGAAAAAAGGGGGAGAAGAGGAGTAATAAATAAATGAACGGATAAACAAATACATTATATGCTGTCTCTTTTCGCGACACATGAGCCCGAGATTCCTCGACAAATCAAGGGGCAAGTTTTCAGCGTGAACCGTTTTATAAACAAACAAACAGCTGATAATTAAAAAAAAGAATGCAGATGATGCCAACACATTCTGCATCTTCAAGACTGACTCGATTTATTACACATATTTACAAAAAGATGATTGCCTACTGTGACACAAATACACCATGAAATTTCGTTTTTTAAATGAAATTAACCAATTATAGATTAGTTGGCGTATTAAGGACAGTGTTAGAATGACCGACTACAAGTACAGCTGGCGCTTTAATGTCGTTTTCCTCCACTGTTTTAGCTAAAGTATCAACAGTTCCAAAAACAATACGCTCTTCAGGGCAATTTGAGTTTTCGATCCAACAAATAGACACATCCAATGGATACTGACGATCAATTAACATGGATCGTAATTCGGAGGCTCTCCCGACAGCCATCAATACTACTAATGTTTGCGTGGCTCCATAAATAGGCAAATCAGGCATAGATCCCTTTGTGCCTCGACCCGTAGTGATAATCACTTGATCTGATACGCCACGATATGTCACTGGAATCATGGCTGCCATAGGTGCAGAGAAAGCACTTGAAATACCAGCAATTAATTCAGGCTCAAATCCACGTTCACGGAACCAAAGAATTTCTTCTCCACCCCTTCCAAATAAAAGGGGATCGCCGATCTTAAGTCTCACAACATGTAAACCCTGCTTTAACCCATCAAGACACCAGTTCATCAATTCCTCTTGCGCTTCATCTGATTTACCTGAGAATTTGCGGGCGATACGTAATTCACCTTGCACCAAATCCAAAATCTGGCTTGGGATTAAACGATCACTAATAACCAAATCAGCTTCTTCCAACAAACGTTTTGCTTTGACAGTAATTAGTTCAGGGTCACCAGGGCCACCGCCAATCAAGGTAATACGAGGCTTCTTATCCGACTTTAAGATACTATCGATACTAGGTACAGCACCAATCATGAAATATTCACGCAATTTTTTAAAAGCAGCCTCTTCTTGTTCTTCTGTCTTCAGTTCATTCAAGCGGCCCATACCCTTCATACCCCATTTTTCACATACTTTTGTCACCCAAGTCATTCTTTTACCCGAATTCTTCATTTCAGGCTCCCATTCTCTTACTTTGGCACGTAATTTACCCATTTTTTCAATAGTAGCACCCATGTCTTCTGGCAAAGCTTTGGCAGCGGTTACACGAATCATGTTGGCCATTTTAGGTCCTTGACCGTTGGTTGACACCGCGATTTGAAGAGGCCCATCACGATGTTGGCTCATGAAATAGAAATCGCACATGGGAGGTACATCCGCTACGTTGACAGGAATACGCTTTTCTCTGCACAAGTGGCCAATACGCAAACTTTCTTCATGATCGTCCAGAGCTGTCAAAACCATATCGGCCGTATCCAGATCGTCGTCTTGGAAATTACGATTCTTCCAGGAGACTTCACCATTTTCAATACGGTACTTAACTTCAGGGTGAAGTCCTTGTTCAGGCGAGACAATTGTAACGACAGCGTCTGCAATCTTGAGCGAGACAATTCGTTGTGCTGCAACATTACCACCTCCAACAATGAGAATATTTTTGTTAGCTACTTGGTAGGCAATAACGAGAGAGCCACCGCCTTGAATAGGTGCATACTTTTCTGTTTCTTGAGACATTTGTTTTGGAAATGATAGAGAAATAAAAAAAGAGATAGGGTCGGATTCGGTTTTTTTGTACACCAACAGAAATGATGTGCTTTTTGGCGGAGTCAAACGACTACAAAATATCTCATCTTTTTTGCTTCATACACTACATATGGACAGAGCGGGATAAAAGGTTCTAGCTACTAGACACCCAAACATTATCACCAATTGTTTTGGCGTTCTACACGTGCGGCCAGAGAAAGAAACGCACAAAGCGTGATCACCAGAAGAGATTCAGGCAAATAATGCTCGCAACAGGCAATATCTAGCCAATCGTAACGAAAGCGATCCACTCTTTTTGGTAGCAGAGGCAGAAAGAGTAAGAAGAAACCGTGTGTCAGTTTCGGCTCCTGACCAGGTGAAGCTACAAAAAAACCGGAGAAAGGGAGAGGTGGGACGGTGACTGGATACTATTTCAACTTTGTAGCTGAGACCATATAAATAATGAATCAATACGAAGAGAGGCCATTATTTGGTAATGGACAACTGTTCAATTCACAACCACGTTAATATCAGAAATTATATTGAGTCCCATGGCTATGGCTATGTTTACCATCCATCTTACTCGTCTGAACTTAACCCCATTGAGAAATTTTGGTCAATGTACCAAAGTAAAGTAAAGAGAGAAGCACTTTTGAACAGGGGACATTGTCTTTCAAAATTAGAAAAGTTTAAATTAATGTGCTCACCAGTGATTAACAAGACTTTTGTAGAAATTCAGTAGGGGAATTCGATGATTGATTAAGCATAAAACCCATTTAATAAATTTTGATGTACTTTCTAACATCCTTTTTTGCCTGTAACGGATGCGCAGTTTTAAAAAAGCTTATTCGCGTTGTCTTTTTAAATAAAATACGTGTCGACCATTACCTTTCTTAAATGTTCATATAAAAAAAAAACTTTCTTAAATGTTACGTTATATTACCTGATACTATTATAAAACTCTATAACGCGTTAAAAGAAGGTAAGTGAGTTAACGTTGAAATGTATGCTGATATATTAATTGCGTTTTTTATAATCTTTATTTTTAGAAATACACACCAACTTGTTATCCCAAGCGAAAGATCAGCCCATAGTTTCATGGAATAGATCTATTTTTGACATGCGATCCTTTATACTTTCAAACTATGATTACACACCAATCAGTGAATACAGAGCCGTTTGGAAGCAATTGTTCAAGACCGCAGTCATTAGATTATCTCTTGCTACTGAACCGAACGAGCAAGGGGATACATGGAATGAAGAAATTATTGGCGACCTCATAAAAAAGAAATTAGCAACTTTACGTTCAGAAACTTCTCAAACAGCAATTTTAAGCTCAAATGAATGGAAATGTCTAGAACTCCGTATTTTTTAGAATTACGCGTTGGTCGACATGCCATATCATCTAAACTTCATAGAATGATCGTTTTCTGTTTTCCATAAAATCTGCTTCGCTGTCATTACAAGCTACTACTGGAATGCAGATAGACAATTACCAAGCTCTGACTTGCTTGGGAGGTTTTTGTAAGTGTTTCTATTTTAAGTAAAGGCTCAAACATTATGGATGATAAAATAGACAAATGAAATTATCCTGACATAAGCTTGTTTATCTATAAATAAAGCTGGTTCACACACTTTATTCTTCTCCTTTTCTTTTCCCTTGACATACTTCTTTTAATGTATGAAAGTAATCGATCACGTAAAAAGGTTTGTTTAGTAGTGACTCTTGTTTCTTTGAAAAGAAGCTAAATTGAAAAAGATATATAATTGTGATAATGCGGCTGCGGCTAGTCTTTGCTATAGGAGGGCAGAGTTCTTGAGTTTTTGGAACTCACGAACCGTGAATGGCTGTGATTGCACTGTAAATAGGTGCAATCATACTGGTCTGCTGGTCTTCTGGCCGGAATTCCTGTAAGTGGTATAAAAAAAATACGTTTGAAAAAAATACGGAGGTCTAGACATTTCCCAAATGAATCCCGTAGTAAAGCATGTTCTTCAACTTCATCGCTATCATACCAAAGACAATTATCAACATTTGACTATTTAAACATTTCTGAAACTTTTTCTAAACTCACAAAGAAGTGGAAGTTAAAAACTGGCAGAATGGTAGAAGATGTTATGTACAAAGCTTCAAAAGAATTCATTGTGAAGCAGTAAGTATTTTGAGTACATAGTTATGAAACTTTATTTGTTTTTTAGTAACTAACACTGGCTCAGTCCTGCCCATTCGTTTATATTAAATACAGAGGACTCAGTTTGGGAAGAAACTTTCTCACAATCTGAGCTTGATGAAATCGCGGCTGCAGCCAACTCTTTTGACTTTAACAAGCCGTTTCCTCCTGACTTGCAAGGCATAAAACTCAAGTTAAATAAAAAGGTGAACTCAAAGTATGAGCCATATTACACCTAGCACTTACCTTATTTTTTAATGGTCTAACTTTAGGGACATCTATGATACAATTGCCACTACTGAAGCTCACCCTATAGATAATCCAGAAAAATTCTGGTTAAAACAAAGCATCTTAAACTATGCAATGCTGTTTATAGATAATGAAGTTTTGTTACCATCAGAAACAGAGCAAGATTTACTTGACAATGTATATGGTTTCATCAAAACTAGTTGTAGACTTAGTGAAACTAAGGCATATGGATAAGGATATTGTACTTTTTTTTTTAAGAAATACCCATTTTGTAATTAATTTTCTTTACAATACTTTAATAGCGCTAAACAAAGCCAGTCATCTAGTGAGTGTAGAAACTCAAAATGATCAATAGGCTCTACATCAAAGGTTCAAAGAAAGCAATTGGCCGAAAATGCTGATTTAACCTTTAGATATCTTTCACATGAACTTTTTTGTCTTGAAATTGGTCTTGATGACCATGGTCCAAATGATACTAAAGAATTGAACGAAAGTTCAATTAAAGCGCCACTGATGATGAAAAACTTCTGCCTTCATCTAAATTATCTAAATTCTCAATACAAGATGAACCCGAGTAACATCGATACTATGAGTACTATAGTCAGTAGTAAGAAATAGGAAATTAAAAAGAAAACAATGGTCGTAGTAAAATTTATCTGGCATTTTATTAGGATATAATATTAAAGCTTTGGGCCTGTCATTTGATAATGGATCAATATCACTTCTTTCTATCTCTGATAGACTTCATATGCCTGAAACTGTTTCTGAAATACCACGTCTACTTCCTCCTGTATTAAATTTCGTCTACAATTTAAACAGAGTGCTGAAGTCAACTGTTGATCAATTGAAGGACATGAATTCATCTGTTTTCATCGAGCCGGAAACCAAGTTTTTTCTTCCCCTTTCCTTCGTTCCTGTTACCAACGCAGCTATAAATAAGAAGAGAAGGCCAGACGAAGACCACTAAAATACCCTCTTTAGCATATACTCATCATATTGTAACGTTTATTATTGTTATCGCTTATGCTATTTTCACTTATGCTAATAGCACTTGTTTTTATCACTCACATTGTTACCACCAACAATGCTATCACCAATATCATTATCATCATTTATATTACTAGCAGCATTTCTTAGTATTACTATCATTATCACTGACGTTATTGTCGCTGGCATTATTATCATTAAGGCTGAAGTCAGCAAAGCCACCTTCTACTGAAGTACCGCTGTCATCCTCACATAATTCTGAAGATACGCCTATTAATAATTTCAACCAGGCTCAAATTATTAGTGATGATATTCCTATTTTAGTTGGTAGGTAGATTTATTTATATAGATTTTTTTTTATTCATCATAATATTTGTTTTAAGCAGATTTGGATATGGTAGTTGATGATCAAAGTGAGGATGAAGAAAGGGATGATGAAGTAATTTACAACTTTGTAGAGCAAAATAACAATACTGACGTTGATACACTTTTGGATGTCAATATTGATCAAGAAGAAAGCAACGATGACAAATTGTCGAACACTCTTCCGACTCGTGTTTTAAAGGACATATTCCATTTAATGGATATGATAAAAGTATCAACGAGACATGGTTTGTCTAAGGAGTTTGCTCGAGTTTTAAGAGATGCAATATTCCTTTACGATGAAGAGGACAAGAGAGCTGTAGAAGAGTATCTTGAATCTGTAGACATTACTTGGGGCAGGGCAATGTTAATCAAGCCGGACTGGGTGCTCAAGCGAGTACGTAGATACGTACCAAGTCCCAATGTTCTTTTGCCAGTGGTCGATAATCTTTTCAATGTTTACGGTTACATTAAGTGCGCTGCTACAGGATTCCCGCTTTTCGACAGACAGGGCTGGAAGCAAGCCAAAGCTGATTTGGAGGCAATTAGAAAAGGCCATGTCAGCGATCCTCCTGGAATTTCATTCTACTATTTGGTCAAAAGAGTTTCGCGTGGATTGCCTGTGTATCGTTGTACGAGAGGTGCAAATTCTGTTGAAGGTGGTATCCACCAAAATATTATTCGAAAGTTTAGTTCTTTTAATGCAGACCCATTTTTGGCTGATTGTGCTCTCGCTGACTATCGTCTGCGCCACAACATGTCTGTAAGATCAGAGCCACAAAATTTGATTCAGTGAGTAATTAATTAAGTATATAACTAAGTTGGAAGCAGAAATAGATTTAACATCGAGCATCGAAGCCATTATAACCCATGGCTTGTTCAAGCTCTGAATACGTTACGTGCTGATGTTGATCAAGAATTTATTTCGTCATACGCTGACTCTTACGGTAATTCTCACCATCTTGTTGATTCGAACGAACAATTTGGAATATGCCCTGTTTCTCAGGAGGTCATAGATACTTTCAGTTACCTCTTACCTTTAAGACACGATTCTGAATTATTGTCACAAAGAAGAAAACATCAATGACGGAAAAGATTTTAATATACAAGTGTTGACCCAAGGTAACTAGTCGCATATTTGTAATTAAATTTTTTCTTGTTGATTGCTGATACCTAACAATATTGTAGATGTTTTGGAAGTGAGCTCGCTTGTTACAGTAAAACTGCCTCCCGTAAAGATACTGATGTTGAATGTTATGCCACATAACAACACGAATCCCCAAGTATTTTCAGATGTATTGAGATCAACCAAGTACAATAAGTACCACTATCTGGCTAGTAGACAGGGAATTAGATTTGCATTAACTCCCGTACACACATATGAGGAGTATAAATTGCACAATGAACTTGTCAATAATCATTTCTCAGCTCAGAATCTAAACAATTATTTCACCTGGGTAGCAATAAGTAAAGCATGATCTGAAAGAGTAGATGGTGTCTCTATATTTTACAAATGTCCTGAACACCTTATATTATATTACAACAACAACAAAAAGGATGACAGTAAATACAGAGATATCATTTTGGCTAACCAGGCTCAGTGTGATATGATGCGTAGCAACATTCGACATGAATCACGTTTGGCAAATTCTCAAAGACCCAATACTTTCACCCATTTGGGTTCAAGTGAATTGAGCAGTAACGTCATCAGTAATGATCTGAATGTTCCTGTTATTATTAGCTCTTTGCAAACTCCCCAAATTACCAGGCCAGCTAGAATTATAGCTCCAACCCTTATGACACCAATCGACAGTAGTAGCTCTTTCGCATTCCAACAGCTTCATCATAATCCTAGAATGCAAATTCCTCGATTGCAAAACAATTTTACGTCTGCGTCTGCGACTACTACAACTACTACTGCAAATCGCGGAATTTTTTACATTCTTCCACCGAAAGAAAGAAAACCAAAGACATGTAAGAAGTGTAACAGCTCTTCATGCAAGGGCAAGATGAATAGAAATTTTTGTACTTCTCAAACTATGTAATAAACTATCAGTTTTAAACCCTTATTTATATTCAATGTAGTCCTGTAAAAAATGAGATCATACAGAATAGGTTTTTTTTTGGAAGCGCCTACGGCGCCCCCAAAAAATCACATTAATTAAATCAAATTTGAGACAAATAGCCACACCTATGGCCATAGGGCCTAAGAAATATAAACCAAAAACTGTAATACGTGTTTTACTATCAGCTAAATTTTACGAATAATCCCTCTTCCACCACCCCGTTTTATCAAACCGGAATATTACCCTGATTTCAGGCATTGTAAAGCCTTATTTGTATACCACCGAATTAAAGATTTTATACCTTGAAAAAAAAAAATTAGCTGTAATTGACAGTATTTTTGTAGCTTAATATATTGTTACTTTTGATATTTTTTCTTTCGTATTTACATTTTTTTGCTCATTTTAACATTTGATCTTAAGCGTAACATTGATTGTATCAGAAATACTGGCATAGACCCTAATCTATTCGACTTGGCTCGAAGAACTCTTTGTAGCATGTTTGATGACCATTTCCTTGTGTAAAGCAATAACAACTCCCGCAAGAAATTTCAGAAACCAACCCGATTAAACCATTAGAAGCAAGCACCCGTGCGAGAGCTGAGTATATATTCGTACAGTTTCTCTCAGTACACAATTTTACGCGTCTTTGGCTTACTGTTACATACATGTAGCACTTTCATTATGTATGGGGTCTGCTGATATATTATCAAGTTTTTTCTTTTTTTTTTTGTATTAAGTGATTGATGTATACGTTACTACTGCTACAGATACAAAGTTTAACAAAACAAGAAAGTTGAATAACTAATTTCACGTATAAGCAAAAAATGCTGAGAGAGAACAACCATGAAGTTTTCTGTTGACATTATATGAAGTTAGGGTCGTAGCATATAGACATTAGACGTGTGACTTGATGCTGCTAAAATAACGGAACTTAGCTTATTCATAGCTCAAAACTTTCAGCAAATGTACTACAAAAAACTTAAAAGGCCTGAAATTTGTAGGTTTTTACATAAATGTTATCAAAACCATCGAAAAAAATACTCTGTCGAAGCTGGGCTTAATTTTGATAGAAACTTTAAAACAATCGTCGACAAACTTGATTTTTCCGGGTTACGCTACTATTTTTCTTTATATCTCTGAACTATCTTATCACTGATGTTTCTTTAGTTTATCTCCCTAAAATCTGTATCTATTACAGTTTTATGTATATCGAGATGTAAACCTTTCTTATGGGAAAAAGTAGTTGGATTAAGATAGCTTAGAGTCTAATATGTATGGAATATCATTACTTTATTCAACCATATACACATCATTTGGGCTTACAAGCCCCAAAAATAATTTGCCCAGATCGTTAAAGCACTTAAGAATTATGTTCCTGATGCAAACGATACCAAAACAAACAAACAAAACAAAATCTATTAATTGCATAACGGTAGGAACAATAACAAGTGCGTTTCTAAATTGATGAAAGGGTCGTAGCATTGGCAGCGCTAAAAAATTTACCCTCAAAAGCGCGAATCAGCTTCAAAAGAGAAAGTGTACTGATTTTCTCAGTTAAGTGAACACCATTACGAACACTTGGAACTTTAGTATAGGTCCGATAGGGGCTTAGATGAATTGAGAGAACATTTGGTATCATAGTTCATTGGTCGTTGAAACCCGAAAATAGTTTTTACAATCTTGTGATCCAGAAGTGCAGCATCGCATTTAGAAAGTCACCTTTATTCAATCGAGAGAAGTGGATCGACCAGAATCGAGGAAAGATATCAATATATTAGCTATAAAAGCACTTATATATTTGTGGATTAAAGCATTAATAAAAAACAATCTTTTACAAGTTCCAAAAAATCATCTTGCGTCGTTGTTCATAGGACAAAGACAAGAGTAAAAGTTTACGATGTTATCCAGTTCTGCATTTGCCTTGGGTGATGTTAATATGAACGTAACAAAAACATCTCAAAGCAGTCGTCTTTTAGAAAATAAGAGAAAATTTGCGGTTAATGTATCACTATTGGTCAAAGAAAAAGGTAGTACTGTGACAAGTCGTCACTTTAATTTCATAGCCAGTACCTTAGACGTAATGGATACATATGAGGAATTTAAGGGATATTGCATTATTATAATAGATAATACCCCCATTCATGCTAGCAAAGATATACATATCCAAACCGAGGGTAGAAGATATTAATGCATCTGTTTTTTTTTTTTTTACTTTATTCCCCTGGGCCCAACTCAATCGAGCAATTTTAAAGAAAAGATTAGATGAGGTAAGTTTGGGGATACAGAAGATCTGAAAATCAAAATGTCTGAAGCATACCATAAACATGCTCCCAGAAAACCTTTTTATAAAATTTACATCACTTTTTAATCATATTTAAATACCTAATAACTAAATGCTCTGCATGCACAATGAAGTTACGCGAATTAAGTTAAGAATAATGCAAATTGGCTTATTTTTTAACCGTGAAGGCGTAATTTGATAATTAAAAGCACGCATATATTTGAGATTCCGCCTATTGGAGCCGTGAGCAGTGTAAATCTGTGCATACGGCATTTATATTTTCATACAACTGTCTCCATGACTTCATTGTGAATTTTGGTGTTGCTTACTCTATTATATATATTGTAAAAAGATCCCGCTTCAGATAATCTCGGACCCTTTTTTTTTCAGGTTTTTCGATTACCGCACTATTTGCTCTCGAGTTCCCGGTTTTGCTAAAATAAAAAATTGCATTTAAGAGAAGCTGTCGGCTCGAGAAGCGTGATCGGGTGACTCCGCATATTGATATGCCAGATATTATTTAGCAACGATTGCTTCTTGGGCCTTCCATTAGTGTCTAGCGAAGGGAGGATATAGATCCGCATTATTGTTGATGTGTGTGATCTATTTTGACAAACTAAATAAATAAAATGTGCTTTTTTAATCACGTTTTCATACACAAAACGCACTTGGTCTCTGTATACGGGGATGTAAAAACTCGTGTAATAATTGATTGACTGTGGAACTCTGGCTACTAATTTAAATAATCATTTTATTTTAAATTCTTTTCTTCTTCTTTATATTATTTTATTTATTATTTTTTAGAAATGTGTGATGTTAACGATCCCCGAATTCTCAATGCGTACATTGCCATTACAGAAGAAGAGCCTACTGATTGGTAACAAAAATAAAAAATAGGCAAATTTTTTTTTTTTTTTTAAATTAAATTTTGTTCCCTTAAAAAGGCTTTTGCTCGGCTATAAAGACACTAGGAGTGTGATTTCGCTATATGCAAGTGGCACCAACGGGTTAAGGTAATAACCAGTATTGATAGCGATGAAGCAAACCTTTAAAGAAAATTACAATAGCGAATTCCGAGAGCATATTACAAACGAAATCTTGTTCGGTTTTGTCAGGGTCGATGATCGATTTATTCTAATCACTTATGTACCTGATAGTGTCAGGTATTATTAAAGCACAGAAATAATTGTACACAGAATTCTAATTTTAAACTTTTCGAAAATAGTGGTGTCAGAAGAGGTACAATTAGTGATACAATTTCTCGTATGATTTATAGTGTTAACCTCATCCTTTTTGAATCTTTTAGCGAGAGCACTTGTTCATAGTAGATCTGTTGCTAGCATATTAGAATTGTCTCATGCACAATTTACAGCATCTTCCTTATCCGACATGAGTGACGCAAATATTAGAACCCGTCTTAAGCTTGGACAGAACCAAGTTCCGAATAGACCTAGACCTACTTCCATGAATTCAAAGAGAGCTTCTACCGTGACCCGAAGAAGAAAATCAAACCAATATTCCCCTTCTCCTTCGCCTTCTCCAATGTCCGAAAGAAATTTAAGAATCCTCACTACCGACGAACCTTTTTCATATGACGATGACAGAATGACTGCTACACCCACTCCTTCTTCCCCTACATCGGTTGCCTCTTCCTTTGCCGAATCCTCTATCTCTACTCTAGTGGACCATTTAGACTTAGATGATAAGAACAAAGACGCTACAGAAGCTATGCTCCAATTACAGCTTGCCAAAAAGAAGGAATTAGAAGAAGCAAGGTTCCGTCAATTCCAAAGAGACCAACAAGAAGAAAGATTCAAACGAGATCAAGCCATCAAGAAATTTGAACAAGAAGAAAAGCAAAAGCAACAGCTTCAACAACAAAAACCTGCCTTCTTATTAAAGAAAGAGCTGACAACCAAAAAGACCTTCACCTTTCCAAAGGCCGAAGAGAAGAAATCGGGTATCTTTCCTCAGGTTGTCTTGAGAAAAGTTACGCCTGGTGTAAACAATTATAACAAGGATGAAGTAAAAAAAGATGTCAGATCCGTCTTAAGCAGCTATAAAAAGATTGAGCCTAAGCAAGAAATCAAAACCGAAATTAAGGTTGAGCTCAAGAAGGTTCATCAAGAAGTCAAGTCTGCTGTGAAAGATGAGATGAAGGCTGTTATCAAAGAACAGACCCGGTCCATTGCTAAAGAAGAGGTTACTCCTATCAAAGAAGTTTCTTCTACTAAAGAACCCGTTCTCATCAAAGAGAGTGTTCCTAACAAAGAGAGTGCTTCTGCTAAAGAAGAAGTTATCATTAGAGAACAACCTCAGATGGTTGTTAAAGAACAAGACATCAAAGCCGTGTTAGAAGTCAAGCAAAATACCATAGAGACACAACCTGAAGCCAAAACTGACATTAAAGCCGAAGTACAACCCGCCGTCGTTAGATCGGAAGCCATTCCTAAGGTGCAACAGGTACGGGTTTTTTTGTTATACTAAAGAGCCCATTTGGTTATCGCATGTTAATATTTGTTTTTGTTTTTTTTAAGGTTTTAATGGTAGGATTTGCGTCTGTGCAGACTAAAAGTAGTCCGGTAAGGAGGATCAGCACACATCCAATTTAAATATTAATGACTGACAACATTTTCACTTTATTTATAAATCTAGTTTTGGAGACGCAGACATTTCGTCATTGAAGATAAGCGTGTATCATTTTACAAGGATGAGATGGTAAAGCAGTAATAAATTTCAGTAATCGGATTACTAAACCCTTTTCTTTCTTTTGTAGGCAAAAGTACCAATTTCCGAAATCAATTTGTTGACTGTAACACGATTAGCGCCAGCAAATGAGGATGAAGATACCTATGTACCAAATTCATTTGTAATTGATACTCAAACAGGTGATTCATATCAAATATTCGCAGATGACAAAAGAATCGTAAAGCAAATGTATGCTATCATTCAATCATCTTTGTAAACTATGCTTTTTTCCCCTCTTTCATATACCATTTTTATTCAAATAAAAAATACCATTTCGTTTTTATTATTAAGTATTAAGTGTAGTAAGATATAGTGTATAAAAGGTGATGTGAGAAGGGAAGGAGGAAAAAAAAAGAGTTTTTATAATGTACAAAAGAAAGCGAAAAAGAAATTAATTTAAAACAAATGATCATCCGTCTCCCCTATTAATCCCCTTCTATCATCTTGATCCCTTTTCTTATTCAGACCCAATCTCATTGTACTGATGGTATCCAGTGTGTCCTGCGCACGTCTATTTAAATTATTTGTTCGGGATTTGATATTATCTTGACCATTTTCCACAAGAATATCGACTAAAATTGAAATAGTTAGTAATCTCTCTTTTGCAATATCTGTCAAATGTAGTACCTGAATTTTGTGCGGAATTGCTGTGTTTGATCGTATCCAGGCTAATGTTGTCTGTAAATCCATCGTTATAATCTATAGAGCCTCTTGATCTACGCCAAAGCGAACTGGAATCATTTCGGACGGCAGATGTGCGGTGATGATCTACATCACTTGTTGAAGCATCGCCTGTAATATCTTCAATATGATTCACATCCTCACTTGAGCTCAAGAATTTCTCATCGTCATATACTGGTAAAAGTCGTTCCATATGGCTAGATGCATCATCGTTGTCCATAGTCTTTTCGCTTCTAGAGTTTTGCAGTAATGCAACACCAGAACAGATAATTAAAAATCCAAACACACAAGTAACAATATTGACGGGTGATGCGTCAAAACCTCGATAAAATACAATTGAACTAACGATGGTTAATGTTGTAAAAATGACGTAATAAGTTGGAGTTACAACAGCGGTATTAAAAAGATTGAGCGCTTTGTTGAGATAGATTATTTCGATGGCGAGTGTTACTAAAGTTGTCACCAATACAAAATAAACAAACCAGTTTGTGAATTGATTCTCGACTGTAAACGAATGTACGATGGCTCCGCCCAATCCTTGCGTAAAAACAACAGATAATGATCCAATTAATGAACAGATACTAATATAAACCAACATGTTTGTTTTTCCCCATCTAGGTCCACAATAAAACACCAAAAATAAAGAGAGTACGATAGCGAGAATGGCGTAGGTGATAAAGCCTAGTGATAAACGAGTTAATATACGATCTTATTCCATATTATCCGTTCCACTGTATCTTACCCACGGACAGCATAAGTGTCTTGAATGTCTCAATTGAAGTGTCTGCGGCGCCTTGTTCTGGAGCATGCATTACAATAATAATAGCTCCCAGAACACACTGTAAGCAGCCCACTTTTCCTTGGAATGATAATCGTTCTTTCAAAAAGATGGATGACAATACAGCACTACGCAAATTATTAGTAATTTTTCTTTCTCGATAAAGCTGATGTTCTTTTTACCATAAAACGACACTTAATGCACCCAACGGAGTGACCAAAATGGCTTGCGTAAACGCATAAGCGACAAAATTACAAGCTTCGCCCACCACCACTACACAATATAATAATTAACAGTTAGCATACCGAATTAAAATATGACTGATATCCATACATACTTAAAATCATACCACTCCACCACATGGGAGATTTAAGATAGCCATATCCTTCACCTGCAACTCCACCTATCAAAACAATTAAATTAATACAAATAAATGTATGGATTAGGTAGTTTATCTGCATACCTGATTTTTCTGTAGCCTCTAATAGGCCCTTTTTCTTTAATACGAAACTACTGCCAATAAATATGCCTAAAAGAAATAAATTCACCGGACATCAGTATGTCAATGAAAGAAACTTTTTTTTTTTTCGGTAAAGTGAATCGACTTACCACTTGCAATGGCTAAAGTGACTCCAATGATTTTATATAGTGAACCGTGAGTGTCACCAACTAAACCCATTGTAACGTTTGTTGAATTCCCATCACTTGTAGTTGAATTCATAATACTATTAAAAAAAAAAAAAAAAAAAAAAAAGACGAAAGAAATACAAGAAAAAGGGTCGTGCTGTGTGTGTCAGTGAAGTGGCCCAAAAATAAAATAAAATAAAAAAAAAAATTAATCCAGACTCCTTTCATCCCGCCACTTGCCATTACGAATAAAAAAACATTCTATAAATAGTAAAAACTCTGTTTTTTTTTGCCTACAGGGTATTTTTATATAGAAACATGTTCCGTCTGGCTTTCCTTTTCACCCCATTGTCTTGGCGTCTGGCCCAATAGAAGAGTGGGATCCATATTTGGACAGCTAATAATTACAGGCAAATTGGTCCCCTATTTTGTTAATTACTCACTTAAAAGATTACCCGCAGATTCTCTGCCTCGATTGGGCTTAGAAAAAATACTTCTTTACAGACAGTGCTCACCTAATTGTGTAATCCAAATTATTCATGACAATTAATTAAATATTTGAAATAAAGAAAAACTCAGCCTAGTAGCAATACAATTAGCACATTAATTTATCCTTCATAACAGAATACTCTGCAGATCATATGTCTCCCCTCCCCCATACTATTTCAAATCAGATCAGATTAATTTCAACACATCACCCGTGAGAGTGGGATTCTGCATACTGAAAACAGGGGTTTTCGCACGGGGGTTAATTTTTCACGGGTAGGAGCTGTAGATAAATCACTTTTCTCACCATCAACCCACTATTGGAGCTTCACACATGTCTTTTCCAATCATCTATTTTTTCACACACTTTCCCGTGATCCATTCTTTGGAACACATAGTTCATGTTTATTGTTCAAGAAAGATCATGAAGGTAAATATTTGATCTACCTGTGGCGCACACAGCTCCTATTAATCGCTTTTTCAAAAAAAAAATACGATGGGAGAAAACCGTGTTTGGGAATTATATGTTTGAGAATTGCATGTTATGAATACCTTTCGGTACCTATTTTATACAAGAGAATAAATTCGCGTTGCGTCTTAACCACTAAATAAATTACTTTAATATGGCCATCCTAATCATCGATTTCCAACTATTTGTCTGACGCTTTATTTTGGTAATCGCTCATTAAAATCAAGCATACGTTTCTATGTACCCATCTTGAGTCTAATTTTAGTAATAAGTTACACTGCTAGAGCCAATGATTGGGTTTTTAGTTGATTATTAGCATATGCTTTTATTATTATTTGTGCACTGTTTCAAGCAAATCAATACTTTTCAATAGTCTTCTTCATGTGTTGCGGGATTATTTACTACATTATGTTTTAAAGGCTTGGTAGGCAATTCTCATCTGTAACCAGTGAACAATTCGAATCTTTCGTTACAATACAATACAAAAAAAACTTACTTTCTTGTCCAATTCATCTCTCTTTTCCGAATTTTTGTAGCCAGTCAGTAACGAGATAGATAAATTACACCAATCCAGCCCGTTCTTTTCAGTGCTGTTATAAATTGGTTAGCCAAAATACTAATTGTCGAGATGTTACATTTACTTGAAACCACATCCAATTCCTTCGTTCCAAGTGATTACGATCAAGTAATATAAGTCTGTTTGAGGAAATAGATCCTGTGTGTGTTAATGGTTAGATAGGACCGTATTGCTATGCACATACGCCTTTACCTTTTTATACAGTTGTTGAGATATAATGTCCGTAACACAGTCGTACAAATCTTTCTTTACATTTCTTGCTACTGCAACAGAGACAAGAATACGGGACCATTTTGCATAATCTTTGATGCTTTTGTCTACAAGCTTGGTCTGAAACTTCTAAAATACTAATACATTAAGTTTTGACACTGTGCATAGTTTACCAAAAAGTGCTTTACCTTTAAAACAGCAAATGAATCTTTAACAAAAGATATGGTTGAGAACAAATATCTTAATAAGCAAAACTCGAGCCCTACTACTTACTTTCAAGTGGACATTGTACACCAAGCAGAATATTGGCTTACTTTGGGTTTAGTGCGACTTACTTTAATTTGTCCCATTATTGTGTTACCTGCAATGCGTTCCAATAAAGGAAATGGAGAGTCAGGCAAATCGAAAAGTCTCTATTTTTGTGGGATCAATAAATATGTAAAGCACGATATTTCAATGCGTTACTTGCCATAAATATCTCAGTTGCTTTGTCAAACTCTCCAAGGCCGATGCATGCATCCACTTTAAGTAAATTGCCCATATGGCTTAATCTGTCATTTGGATCAACGTCATTTAATAAATGGTCAAGTTTGTTTATATGACTTTGACACCTAGCTTTATCATACTGTCCATTTTGCTATTTTTTCTTATCAAAATATATACTTTGTAATATAGAATATAGTATAAATAATTACCAACACGAGATTTTCATTGTCAGCCATGATATGAACGCAAGTTGTCAAGAATGTAAAAATTCTAATCTGTTCACTCGTAAAGCTGCTGAACATTTCACTGCTGCAATATGTGGATAACTAAAAAAAAACTATTAATTGGAAGAACATGCAGAAAGTAGGAATATTACCTGCTCTATGAGGCCAAACATTATTCGACCTTCGTTGTTTCTTTCTGCATTAAAGCAAAACAGACCAAGATTGTATACAGTTTCGATTAACCATTGAAAATCACTCGGATAAATACATTTGGCTGTCATCATCTCCTTTGTATGTACCAAGTCTAATAATGCTATTTGACATCTTCTTTTTTAATATAACATATTCCATTGTAAAACCGATTTATTGTTACTTACACTCAATATAAACTGCCACTTGTCCAAAGTTTAAATCTCTAGTTTTTAACAGGATTAATTGCTGTTTCAATTTACATATGACTATACTTACTTTGTTCTTGGTACTCCATCATTAGCCAAATCCTCGTACACAGTTGTTTTTATATGAAGAATACATCTACATGAATTTTTTAATGATTTTTAATAACCACACATAAAACATAATTACCTTAACAATATCACCAGCAGGTGAATATGAACCCTAATGTAATATAGATCCTCCTCGTTCTTTTCATAAAATTCAAGTATAATGGCTAGGGCTTTGGGTGCAATAGACGCTACTTGTCCATACTGCAACTTTATACTAAGTACCGTTTAGTAGAAACCAATTCACAAAACTTACCTGGTAGTAGTAACCTAGGACATGCTGAAGCATGTAGCACGGATCGAAATTCAAGGAGCCTTTAAGCTTTTCCAACAAGGACGGTATAACTGCGGAAAATACATGAGATGATTGCTCAACGAATAACGCACATGCGCTACTAACCAATGCCCTGACTGATGATGTTTTGACGAAATGCAAATTTAATTAATAGCAAATAGTCTTGTGCTGTAGCTGTAACTTGTTCAGCTGAATCATTCAAGCATTTTTCTAGGCATTGATAGGCTGAATTAGGATTACCGATCTTGTCATAACACCAAGCCAGTTTACTATAAATGAGTTATTATTATTGTCATTGCGCATATTTTAACTCACGTTGCCAAGGTTAATAGATTGCGTTTCTTTTGAATTGGTGATTTCATGATATACCAAGTATATTTGTACCAGGGCAAAGCTGCTTCATATGACTTTTTCTTTAGAATGATTTAAGTTAGGTACAGTGATGATACATGTAAATTAAATATACGTGCTTTATAAAAAGTGTCCCCTACTCTACATAGCATCTAGACAAGAATATTTTAGATATATGCTTCGATAATGACAACTATTTCCCCATATTATATCTACCATCTGAACCACTTCAGAATTTATTAATTTACCGTTTTCCCCTTGAGTCAAAAACACATCTACGCGCAAAATATCAATGAAATGCAAAAAAAAAAGAAAACAGACAGAAACTCAATTTTTTTTACCGTCTATTGCTGTTTTGAGTATATTTTCATCAAGTTTCTTTGAGTCTTTCAACATAAACACAAAATCTGTCAAAAGTTTTATCTTGAATTCATGTAGGTGCTCTTCTGACAAAGAGCTTCGCTGTTCAGAATTTCCTTGCTTAGATCTCTGTATCAACAAATTTAAACCTTCCATTATCTTTTGAATTCTGCGTTAAATTTGTTAGCTTATATGAGACAACTTTTATTGATGCATATTACCCAATATCATGTCTGCTTTTAGACATTCTTTTGATCATAGTATTCAAGCTACGAGAGTATTAAAAAAATAATAAAGTATTTGCAATTGGTTAAAAATCATACTCTATCAAGTCACTATCCCGAGGAGGTATTGGTGTTTTTTCCATCGCTTCAAAATAATCTATAATTTTATATGAATGGCCCGCTTGCAACAGGAGAATAGGAGGACTACTTACTCGCACAAAGATCTGTTTGATAGTCCGAGTTACAGCACCTCATAATTATGAATACCCTTGCCATATAAAATCTTAAACTTGACTTGCACTTGAAACATGATTAACACGAAAAAAAAAAAAAAAAAAAAAAAAGCAAATTTTTTTCTTTACCTTCTCTGAAACAATTCGATCTGTTAAATCAAGTAATTGTTTCACTTGTTGATCTGATAATAATAATTCATCTTTATCGCATAAATTTACTACAAATTAATATTAGCACTATCTTTCTTTCCCGGGAAAAAAGGTGAATGTACGTACATAATAAATCCATCAGGTAAATCTGCTTAACGAAAGTATGATTAGTAGACGGTCGCATTAAATACTTACAATTTACAAACCTCATGGGAAGTTGGGATTTCGGTGTTTAACTCCAATAATTTTTTAAACGAACGAGATATCCAGTCGATAATTTGAACAGATGACATTGAAGACATGTTAGACAGAGAAAATCCAGTACTCAACAAAACTTGATACAGGTAGTCGATCTACAAGGGATACATTAATCAACATATATTTCAAGTATATTTTTACTTACACCTGATGATCTCTTATCTTCGTGTGATAAAACACTAGTAATATCTACAACAGCTCTAGATTACATTGTATACCGAAATTAACATGCGATATTCAAGTTTACCTATCGCCTTATTGAACATTGCTTCATAGGAATCCCAGTCATTTTTCTTAGAATACTTTGGTAAAGATGAGATGAGTAATCCATTCTATTAAACAATGATATAGTCCGCTTACAAATTCCGATTGAAATGCGAAGCTTTTCAACAACTCCTTTACTTGAAGGAGATCCGTGGCTGACTTTCCATTAAACTAATCAAAACGTTATAACCATATTGATTAGAAGGCTTACTTTGAACTTACCTTCTCCAGTTCCTGTTTCAACAAGGACGCATGTTCTATGTCTAAATCTAAAAATATTTCTAAGCAAATGATGTTTTGTCGTACATGCTAATCTTGTAATGAATGGTCTACCTATCCATAATCTGAAAACGTTTGTAACTATTCCTAAATACTGCCACATATTATCCTTTATCCATCCTTTGTCCATTCTTAAAATTTGGTAACAGGTGTCGCGTACTATTTTTTTTTTAAAAAAAGGAAGAATTAGAATCATAATCAATAGTACGCGACAAAAACTTACACATTAATACAATATGCTTCATTTCATCGTCGTCTTCAAACACAATTTGAAGCGTTTTATTCCAGATATTGACGGCTATAAAAGTTGTTGGTTAAATTAGTAATTAGCATGAGGTCAGATAAAGAAATTTACTATCTTTTATCAGTTGTTTCCCATTGTTGTCACGTTTAACAGACTCTAGTTCTTTTGATCTTTGCCATACTCTTTCAATAAACAGCCTATTTTCAATCAAAGAAGCAGGGCTGAGAGAGGGGAGCAGCTCCTTCAACAATACTAATACATAGTCAATCGCGTGTTTAGTGCTTTATATAAAAAAAAACTACCTGAAAGTTCTGCTGGAGTCATATTTTAATTTTTTAACAACAAAAAAAAAAAAGAAAAAAAAAAAAGCACAAATAGGAGGCAGAAGTTAAGCAAGATTTATTGGTTTTAAAAAAGCACCAATTTATGGGCATTTCTAAGGTACCTTATAAGGTACCCATTTGATAAAATGTCCTGTCTCAGGCTATGATATCGACGCGAGAGAAACCATAAAGTAAGGACGTCTCTACCAGAACATATTCGCCCATTAATCTGAGCCAGAACCGCGATAGGTTATAGATATGGTGCTGTAAGTATAACTGTTGCAATTTTATTTCTATGCATTGAGATTGACGAATAGTGTAAAAAAAAAAAGTTGTAAGTTAACAGAAATAAAAAAGAATAGCAAAAGAAAAGAAACACAGTTTGTGGTTTCACGCAACCATCCGGTTGGGTCGCGTGTTTTCTGGAACTCAAACCTAACTTGATTTGTGTAATCGTTAAAAGCCAACTTTTCTTTTATTTATTTTTTATTTTTAAAATTTAGCTTTAAATCAATACAAGTGTACTAAAGATGTCTTAGGTTAATATAAAGATTGTATCAAAGTTAGAAGCGTATAGTTATTAATAAATGGTATTATCTATACCGGAAGAGTAGTTATTGTGATCGTTATATCAAGCCTAAATTTGGGAGATCATATCTTTTATTAGTGTAGTGTAACTAGTGGTAGTAGTGTTTACCAAAGTACGAATCAATGATATGGCCAAAGATCTTTACATAACTAGAATATCACTAATATTATGAAATTGATATGGTTAATGTATTCAGCAACATGCGTTAAATCTTTGCTTCAATGTGGTCAAATCATTGTTCTCCAATTACACAAAGACTGAGTAACAATACCCGGAAGATCTTTAACTGATTATTTATCACCAGCATTATAAAAATTGTCCTTTCGACGCAAACTTTTTAACTCAGACAAAAAATATCCCTGAGCGAGCTACGATGGTGTCTTATGGCGTCCACAGCAAATGTCAACTCTGCTCCCCCTCTACGAAAAGAAAGTTATTAAAAACCGAAAAGTCTATTATTTCAAACTACTTTAAAAGCGTATACATATAGTCGATCTCAAAATGAGGTATACTTGTGACAATTAAAATAAAGTACTAATGTAACGAATGAAATAGATGTGAGTATAAAAACCGACGCAGGAATAGTTTCAAATGTAACAAGCTATTGACTTTTCAATTGTTTAAAAAAAAAATCATGGGCCGCTTGTTGTAAGGGGTGATGATTATAAGTTGTTTTAAAAAGACATCATTACTTTCGTAATGGTGGCGCAACATTTACCTTTCAATAAATTTTTAGCAAAGCTTTTGGGGGCTTTCCGCATTTACAAAGATACTATTTGAAATAACAACGAGCAAGATTTAGCCTGTAAAGCAATATATGGTTTTATCACTAATAATTTTTAAATCCAGCATGACGTTCCAAGCACCAATCTTCCTATTATAATGCGCGCACATGTCGACAGAGTAGTAACAATTATCAGTACCTATGATAACAAAGCCAAGCCAATAGTTGTCGAGAAAACTTATCGTATCAGTAGGCAGAGATGACTTCCGGGGATTAGTGAAGAGGTTAGTATGATTATACGGCTTTGGTTATATTGACGTAAAGCCGTGTCTATCATATATCGCTAGCCCTACACTTTTGGTTGTTGAATAGCGCCTTTGCCGGTGCAGCTGACCGGTTGCAATTCGCTTTGATTAAATAATGAGAAATAAGTTCGATGAACGTTTCATACTTAACTATATAAGCTATATAACTGTTGTTGATCCAGTGTATGGGCAACTACGTTCGGGCTTGTGTTTTTGGAATATCGGCAGGGCCAAAGGAAAAGAGAAAAGGATGGTAACGTTAATGCTCATAAGCTCTTTAATATCAGCCACCATTCATTCCTCGGTGACACGGAGTAAGTTTGAGGCAGCCAACTGCAGTCTCGTATTATAATAAGCTTTGGATACCTTACTCTTCATCCACGTCTAAGAAGGATGTACACCAAAATATATCAGTCTAGTTACATGAATCGTAAAACTGGAACAGATGTATACAAAATGGATGCAATCTAAATTCGCTTACCAATAAATATTACACTTTGATATGTAATGTACAAGTGAATATTTATAACAAAAGAAGCTAATCGCTCCAAAACAAGGCGCTCCATTGGAACATCATGATCCAATCAATCAGTAAAATGATTAGAAAAAACAAATTACTGTTACAGTTGATAGCAGCTTTAATGTCTTGCATACAGTTATAAGGTCTCACCGACAGAAGTCTGTGAAAGGGACTTGATATTAACTATAGATATGAATGCAGCCGCAGTAGAGGTTGTTTCAGGCGATAACACTGTATTAACTATTTCCATTGAAACTAGTTCTGCGTATAGCCCAAGATGATGGTTCAATCAAGAGTGTTATTATCCATAGTGATATACAATACTATTCTGTTCTATCATAGATGGCCTTATTTTTCTAATACCATATTAGGCCTCCAACGCTAGTTGTAAGTGAGTACTCAAGAAGGAGCCAGATAGGTCAAACAGAAAGCCATTGTCCTATTTTGAAGTAAAGATATATATAACGCTGATTTGATTTTATTTACATGTTTTACACGTCTGTGCTGGTATCTGATTATCATAATTTCTGCTACTAATAAATGCTGTCCCTTTTTTTAAATTCCCAAGAAAGGATCAAACTCGGTTTCTTGCAATGGGTTAAATTTGGATTGTGCCATGTCTGCACCATATAAAAAATTGATATCATCCATCCAATTTAATTGCACTGTGTCCTTTGGAGTGTTGATGGCTGCTGAGGTGGGCGAGGAATAGTCGAAAATAGCCTCGGTTTGCACAGGTGACATGCTGGTGGATTTCGTAGCCATAATATTGACATCGTTACGTCCATCAGTATCTGTTGGTTGGGTCAAGTCAACACTGAGGAAGGATTCGATATCCTGAAGAGAGAAGCTTGCAGTATAAGCTGTGTTTTCTGACGTTTGTACCACAGTTCTAGCAGCTGACGGCGCTGGGAGGGCAAGGTTGCCCGGCAGGCAAAGTTGAGCAGAGGGGGTAGGGGCCGCTTGACAGATATCTGCGTAATAATTTAGTAAATTTGTAATCGTTGGATCACAATCAGCGGTATACTCACTTTTGTCACTCAAGGAGTTTTTTTGTGAGGAGGACGTTTGGCCTTCTAAATGAGATTTATCGTTCTGCGACTTTAAAGAACCAGAGGCAGGATTAACTGGTCTAGGTTCTTTTGCAGATTTTGGACACAATTCTTTAACATCAGAAGCTTTTGATGTAGCAGCAACATTATTAGCAACCGATGAAGAACGTGTTCTGGGTTTTTTACTATACCGTGTAGCGTTGTAAGGATACTCATGTATAAGTCCTTCAGCGTTAGGTCGGTTAAATGGGTAATCACACTAATTCAAAATAAAACGCGTAAGTTATAATTGTATTGAATGTTTCAAACGTAAATACTTACCGAAACATTTTCGCACATCTCAAAAACGAGGTGATCCGCAATTTGGAACAATCCAACGTTTGAGGTACAGTCGGGACAAGAGCCTTCAGTTTTACGCTTTAAGCCGGTCATATTTTCGGTTTAATAAACTGTTTGAAAGATGTAAAAAAAACAACTGTCGACTGCGGCCAGATTCAATAAAAAAAAAAGATGAAAGACCGTCACACTTTCTCTCTCGGCTCTTTTCCCAATGCAGATCAACAGAATCTATCAGCAAATTCGTTAACACCAAATGTTTGTTTAATATGTAAGTATCTTTATTATCTGTATCCTAGGAAAATTTATTGGAAGAGAATATATTAAAACTGTCTGAAATATAATAGGAATATTTTGCGAATTTAAAGAAGCAATCTGCGGCATATTGAGTTACTGTCGTGAATTACAGTGTTGTTACTTCAAATTCAGACAAATGCAAATTATTTTTGGACAAACTTATATTTGTTTTCAGACAGGCTTATAATTGTTTTCAGACAAACAGAAATATATTTCGGACAGTTGTAAAAAGATTTTCAGACACATGTAAAAGATAATCAGACAAGATATCCATCCCAGTCAATACAATCTTTTGTGTCGATAATGTTACAAAGAATTTAAAGAGGACATCAAATTATTTTCAACCAACACTTCACGATTTAAGTGAGAAAAAGGTTCCTACACTTGTGCAGATAATTGGCATGATCTACCTGTGATGTAATGATAGAGGCGGGATGTTATTTGGGTAGGACATAGCGGAGGAAAAGATAATGATAGAGAATATGACATAGAAAAACGTACGGCGGCGAAAAGTGATCCTAGATTATGACTACGCGCACTTTACCGGTCCTAAAGAAAAGCGTAATCATAATAATCTATTTAATTAAACTTTGAGACAGCCAAAACTCACTCAACAAAGTTTGTTTAATACGACTTATATTATAAATGAATAAAGTGATTTACATGCCTACAATTATCATACCCAGCCTACTACAAATAACCTCACTTCATAGCATATAGATACAATCTGATATAAAAAATAATAACTTTGGTTTGTACAAATACTTTGATAAATTAATAATAAGCAGCGGTCACATCAAATATATATATATCAGCCTGATGTCGATTTAAACAACAATTATGTCCTTTTCTTTCTAATATTTAAAACGGGATGCGTACACCAATTTATCCTGAAATTGAAGCTTTTATACAAACGAAAAAGTTGAAAAAATATGAAAGCCAACAACAGGAAACTGCTAGTGAGACCATTAACAAACCAAGTAAAAGAAAGAAAGGTAATATAAAAGCTTTCTTCAATGTGTTTATAACTAAATCTTCCCAAAGGTGTAAAAAGAAAAGATACCCCAGAAGAGAAAAAGGCAAAAAGTGATGCAAAAAGAGCTAGAAATGTTGTCCCAAATACATCGAGTCTAGTATGTAAGTCCTGCGGTCAAAATGGCCATGCATCTGCTAGGTCCAGAGAATGCCTGAATTATAATTATACAGTAAAAGAATTGATTCAACAAAATCTGGGTTCTCAAAATCAAAGATATACAGTCTCCATACCTCTCAAGTCATTTATGTCTTCAGTAGATGAGAATGCGAATAACACTGCGGTTGAAAAAATCAAAAGTCTTTCAATGTTTTTGCGAAAAGTTACCTACAACGCTCAGCTTTTTGTCAACTTTTATATTTTGAAACATCCAAACAGTTTGCCTAATGAACTATTGAAACAAAACTTTTGGTATAGCGTATGTAGAGTGGTGTACCAAAATTTATCAGTTCAAAATTTTCAATCACAATATCCACTTATTCCCCACCTCGCCGAAGTATGGGATGAGCTTAACGGTGTTGAAGGCGTCAACTTGACAGTTGATAAAGGAAATTTAACTCTTTACGGCCAAGTGGTTTCATCCGCTTGTGAATCTATAGCTACTTGTTATAACAACTATTATATAGAGAACTTTGAAAATATTATTGCAAACTACTTTATATACATGATCCGTCAAGCATTTCATGTAAGTGTAAAACCTTGTTAAATATATATATTAAAAACTTGACATCAATTATTATTTTTTTAAAAGGACATAAAAATGCCCGTAGTAAAACATATAGTATACGAACATGTGCTCAATGTACTATTTTCTCCAGGACTGGGAGCCATCAATTCTGACAATATTTCCACTTCTTTGAACAGTGAAGAGCAAGAAAACATTTGTACGTTTTTAAACCCATTGATATTGGAGATCAAGAATCGTATACCAGCATTTCCTGTGACAAAGGCAACTCTAAATAATGCCCCATTCAGCATTATGCCAGTACTTAAGCACATTCTGGAGAAATATGAGTCCTTAATTGTGGAAGCACCGCTACCTGTTCCTGTCTCTCAATTGGAAATCATCTCACAAGAACAATCAGACGAGACCGATCAAGTAAATAAAAGACCAAAAAAAAAGAAGAAAGTAAAAAAAAACAAAAACGACAACAACGGCGTAAAAAGAGATTTCCAGCCGCCTCGTCTCTTCAGTCTATTCCCGAACCCTGGCTTGCATTGGCGTTTCGTTAAAATAGATAGCCAAAATTTGACTGGTCTGTTTCCGACGGCTTCAATGGAACGGTTAGAGGAAGAAACAGTTTTTGAATACACCCAAAGATATTTTTTTGCCCGTTTTAATTTTGCTAAGATAAACATAAATACGTAGGTACATACGTTTTTAGCAACAAATAAACCTGCTAATTTTCAACTTGTATAGCTTTGAAAAATTAAAAAATTTACCTCAACGAAAAGGAAGGATGTTTATTAATAGCCTGTACACAGATGGGTACACTTGTAGGATTTCTTTTTGCCGAAAGAGATACGCAGAATCTCCTGTGAATGAAACTGCTTTGGAGCTGCAAGATTTCAATAGTGAAGAAATCGATCGTTATTTTAGACCTTGCACAGTAGATCCCAATAGGAAAGATGCTTTTGTGTCATTTCATGGTAACACGGATGTTAGGCGGCTTTCATCTGCCGAATATTACAACATGAATGGAAGTGCCAATCGTCTGAAGTTGGAGCAAGACAGGAAGAAAGAACAAGGAGTGCAAACAATCGAGACAAACATACCTTCTGTAAAGTCAGCAGTTACTGATAAATATATTACGCATGTGAAATACATGATGCAACATAAGGACACACTATTTAGTTTTTACAATTTTCAGACAGCAAGAGTCAAATGGTGTAATTACATTGGAAAACAGCGTGCCCTCCAGGATGCTGTAAATATCCTAATTAACGGATCAAAGAAGTACAATAAAGGACGACGGAAGAAAACAAGAAAAAACAAGAGAAAAAGAAGCAAGACAGCTGCAAAGTATCAAAGCAACACCCCTCAAGCCGGATCAAGACAAAGAAAAAGCGCATCCAGGTATCACTCACATATCCATGGATGTTGTTCCTCTTCTAATATTTTTTTTTCTTTTTTAAAAAAAAAAGAAGCCACAAAGAGAAATTTGAGGAGGGTGACAAAAGTAAAATGCCATTGATAATTTTTGGGGACGGTCTGAAGAATAAAAGTCACGTAAAGATCAGTGGGATTAGGCATGGCGTCTCTGAAATGATATACAGACAGTTGAAGCTGCGGGAAAAACTTGGAGAGTTATTGCTACTTGACATAGATGAATATAAAACATCAAAGGTGAAAGATATACGTGTCTATAACATGTAATTACTAATACAATGTCATTTCTTTCTTAGAACTGCAATAACTGCCTAGAAAGTAGTCTAGAAAACTTAAAGCATAAATGTGGAACGGACAACCGATCAATCCATCAAATATTCTTCTGCAAAAAATGTAATATTCGTTGGAATCGTGACGTTATGGCTACGAAAAACATGTACACCATTGCCACCTCAATTTGGAGAGGTGATGGCCGACCCGATGTCTTTAAAAGACAAAGCGCCACCTACAATGTGGTTGCCACGCCCTCACCGGCGATGGCTTAAAGATACCTACAGGTAAAAAAAAAAAAAAAAAAAAAAAAAAAAGTCTAACACTAAATCTGAATTTTCATTTTTATATCGTCTGAAAAAGGTAAGCAAATGTTTGAAAGTGAATTTTTATTTGTCTGAAAAAAAACTGATGTTGTCTGAATTTGAAGTGTAAACACTGTAAAACCAACATCAGTTAAAGGTGAAGCTAAATAATACACAAACCAAAGCCAGCTCTACGACACCAATACCAACGAAAAGAAACACGATAATAGTTGAGTTTCGGGTGTGAATGATGATTCGCAAGGTATCCAAATATCTTAGTAGAATAGAACTATAATTAGCGTTTTGTTTAGCTTTTATACAGGATTGACCCAAAGATAAATAAAGCGTTCTTTTCATTGAGTGCTCCAGCCTGATTAACAGGACATACATGTGAGGAAGAGATGGCTGGGAAATCTATATTTAGGTTCGAGGCCAGAGAAAACATGTTCTATTGCTCAAATATGTTGCATACTTTTGCTTAAGCTCACAGTCTCTGCCAAAACTATTGAAATTCGTATTAATTTAATGCTCTAAAATATCGCTTTGCAGTTGATCCCTTTAAAAGATTAAAACGCATTAAAACTTAACGAGCAAATGTATGAGTGTTTAGGTCTTTTAGAATTACAAAAAGTGGTGCTTTCCATTTCATCGAGGACCTTGGTACATGTATTTACATTCCCCTAATTGCAAGGTATTTTAAAAAAGTGAAATGCTAAAAAAAAAGAATTGATTATTTTTTTTATGTGGAGATACCATATTTGGAATACTATTTTCTTCTCCCCACACAACAGAAAAACATTGTCTTATAAAGGCAGATCTTATTAAGTTACACATAACCGCAATAGTTTTTTTTTTTTGCGTTATAGGAAGTTTGAAAACATTCGATTTCTATTTTGCTTTAAATTCATTGTTTGCATTTCCCTTACTGTCTCTTCTTTTTCATTATATATTTACACAATGAAGATCTCCTTATTATTGTGTTTGTTTGTACCTGCCATTTATGCCATCGTAATCCAGCCTCTGCCTACAGCCACCGTGGACTCTGGCGCTGTATTAAATAAAAGACTCGAGTCGCCTACAGCTGCTCCTGTGCTCCGTCATATCAAACGGGATTTAGAAGATACTCTTAGTTTATATGAAAACTGGGCCAATGATTGTACCGGAAATAATGATAATAACGCCAAGGTCGCGGTTTCCGATCTCAATAATCTCTGGTCGACTGTGACAAGTACTGTATACTGTGGTAACGGTAATGTCAAGACCTTGACAAAGACTGTCACTGCCACAAAGACCTCTACATCAAAATCCTCTTCGACTAACAAATCCAGCTCCAGCAGTAAAGGGAACAAAGTTAAATGTGACGATAAATGCTGGAGCACTTATTTATGGCGTAATATATTCATGTTTATTACCAAGTATACATTATAATAACAATACATTCTATATATAGACACATACGGCTATGGTATTACGGTTGCGCAAGGCTTTACTGGTATTCTTTGCATGTTAATCGCCATCTACTTTTTGATATTCGGCTATAGTTCTTTTAGAGGAACGTTGGCTGCTACTGGTTTTGTGTTCTTTGCGGTGATGACATGGATTGGTCTTGTTAATAATGAGCCCCTTCATGGCTATCCCCATAACGAAGTCACTTACATTTGTGTCAGTGTCGGTTTAGGTCTTGTAGGCGCCTTTTTATTTATTTTTATTTATGGTGTAGCACTTTACTTTGTCGGTGGGCTTGCCGGTTTTTTTGTTGCTGTATTTATTCTGTCTTGGAAAGAAAACCTTGTTATCCAGATCGTAAGTAGAAGCAAGTGATCTAGTTGACTAGTTTTTATACTTAATCTCTTTATATTTTATTTATAGCAAGTGGCTCGTATTTGTTTTATTGGTGGAATGGGAGTCGTATTTGCCATCATGATTATTTTACTTGAGAGTTACACGATTATCTTTAGCACGTCATTCATCGGTGGCTACATGTTCATTCTTGGCTTGGACTTATTTATTCATACAGGTCTTATCAATGCTTTCCTCACTATCTTTGATGGAAACAAAAATCATACCAACGTGTACATTATCAAAACTCCTACTTATGTGTCGCTTGCTTTTGTTGTAGTGCTCACTTTAGCCTCTTTCGGCTGGCAATATTATTGGAACATTATTACCAAAAAGAAGCAGTTCGGTGTCAACATTGAAGAAAAGAAGGTCGACAAGTGTTAGACACTTAAACATTACTATATATTTACATCTCATATCCCCTTTTCATATTAAAAATTACATTTTTTTTACCGGCTATCTATTTTTGGTTTGCATGGCATGTTTGGCTAGAAGTTGTCTTTGTCCATCTCGAAAAACAAGCGTTTACTTGTATGATTCAGCCCAACCATTCAAGACATAAAGCTAAAAGAGGCTATGTATGATCTTACTTACAGTGCATGCGGTCCCAAATAGCGCTTTTCAATAATCATTTGGCTCGAACTCGTTTTTGTAGATCTAGTTAATTTTAGGGGAGGAATAGAAAAGAGAATAGATCGTTACGATTTTAAAACTTTGGGGCGATCGTATCTAAGATGCCCGGATTAAATAAGATAGTAGTATTCCCTAATTATAAGTAACAATCTTAAACAACGTGGTGTGGCAAGCAGGGTATAGAACATTTCAAGGCTCAAGAAAGTCACAGAGTATATTTGATAACGCGTGTTCCTTTAGTTGGTTTAAAACATCCTACTGCGTTCGGCTTTTAAAATAGTAGCAAATTTAAGGCTTAAAGGTATGAGTACTGATGTTCACCTGTACGTGACTTGATTTATAATCGCAAAAATACCAATCATGTTTTATTTCGATTAAAATATGACATGCAACAAAGATAACAATGACTTACCAAAAAGTATGATGTTGGTATAAAAAACAAATACAATCAAGTGAAATGCTGAACAAAAGAGAGGAATAAAAAATGTGCGAAGTAAGAATGGTTAAGAGGTGTATCAAGTAAAATAATAAATTGTGACTCCTACATTCTAGCACCCAAAGTATCTCCAAAAAGGTTTTTTTTTCGATCAGCTATTTTCGCCTAAACCCAATATTCACCATGGTAAGCAGACCAGATCGTCGTGATGATAATTCGCAATTGAGAGCATTTTCTGCTTCCCAAAACATTTTAAACAGAGCCGACGGTTCTTCCAAGTTTGAATTTGGTATAAAAGAAACCCTTTTAAAAGAACACGGGGACAAAAACCATGCTGACATTATTGTAAAACAGGATCTACTTCTGTCATGTGCTCAGTATCAGGACCTGTCGAAGTCCAAATTCGCGACGAAAAATTAGACGAAGCTACTGTAGAGGTTGTTGTTCGACCCGCCAAAGGCATTCCTACCACAAAAGAAAAATTAATGGAGAGCATGTTACGTACAGCATTCGAACCAGTTATTTTAGGAGGTATGATGCCTCGTACACTTGTCCAGATCGTCGTACAAGTGATCAAGGACGATGGCTGCATTTTAGCAGCTGCTGTCAATGCAATCACAATAGCTTTGTTAGACGCTGGTATACCTATGAAACACATGGCTGCTGCCATTACCGTCATGATTGACCAAGACGACGAATTAGTTTTAGATCCTACAGCCGTTGAATTAGAGGTATGATAGTTAACAGTCTCACATACTCGCATTTTTAATTCTGACAACTATTATTAGAATGCCAAATCCGTGCACACTTATTCTTTTGACAATTCAAACACAAGACCTTTTGTCTTATTATCAGATTCAGAAGGTGTCTTTAGTGAGGAAGAGGTAAGGAAAAAAAAAATGAGAAACAGAATGACTTGAGTATGTGTTATTAACAAGAGTGATTTTTTAGTACTTCTCTTGTCACGATCTTTGTTTTGAGGCCGTAGAAAAGGTGCATGGATTTTTAAGAATCGCAGTCGAGTCCAAAAAGAATAAGGAACAGCAACAAACGATTGGACATTAAAAGAAAAATAAAGGATTTATGGAATTATTGTGTGTATATATTATATTAATTATGCGTTTTACTATTGTTGTTGTTGTTGCTGTTGTTGTGATACCTGTTCATCTTGAACCAATCTTCCCTTGACCTTTTCATCATGTCTTCCTAACGTCCAGACTTGTGCAAATCGTCGGAACTTTAAGCTCTTTGGATCCTTGATAATATAGAACTCTCCATCACACATGATACAAATGACATTATCCCGCTTATATTTATTCTCAAAGCATGTCTTCCACCAACTCTTTTCTGCTTGTGCTTGAGGCTTACGAAATACAATCTCAAAGGGTGTCTCAAACTGACCCACGCGTGAAACATGTTGTCGGATATTGGCTAGTTTCTTTATATAACTTGTCATGTCTTGTATAGTCATGATTTCCATCTTGCCATCATTAGCAAGCTGTGGTTTCCAATTTTCAGGGTCTGTGTGACCAGATCGATCATCCACGACTTCTAAACCAGACAAAGCATCACCCCATAAATCAACCTCTCTTCCCCTACAAAATAAGAAGAATTTCAACACCAAAATGTCAATAATATGAATCATGCGAATATAAATGATATGTATACCATATGTGTGGAATGTTTTGAATGACGAAATCAATTGGATGTTTCGTCATGGTAGGTGCATTGTCTGATGTGCTGCTATTACTCTTCTTATCATCTGGATTCGGACACACCAGCACAGTCTTGTCGTTATAGATGATCTTCTCAATAAAATTGGTCACAGCAGGAAATCTGCGCCAAAAGACCCATTTAGCGCTTTCACAGGTATAGACCATCATATTGGCAAAGCGATTCCCAGCCCTGTGCTTCTCAAACCCGGAACCCACGTAACCTTGCACACCGATCGACATGTAATTGCACATCTTTCGTGTGACGGATGGATAATCACCTTGCTGCTCGCGTTCATCAATCTCAAGCACATCATGACCATCCTTGCGCTGTGGTCCTGCCAGTCTGACATACCCACTATCGCATGCAGACATCTCTACCTCCCATACATCCAATCTTGCAGCTTCTGACTTTTGTAATCGTTCAGTGATCAATGTTTCCAAATGTTGTAAGCGTTTACCCAATATATCTTTATGTGGTATAGTTCGACCCCACCCCAACACCTGACTAAAATCATTACCAGTGCCAAATGGAATACCTAGTAAAAAGATTAACAAAAAAAAACATCTGGGAATAAGTAAATTGTTGCTTTTACATGAGAAAAACATGTAGTCCAGATCAATATGATTCTCTACTAAAAGTTCAAACAAGGACATAACGGTACCATCTCCTCCACATGACCATACATGAATATGTCTTGTTCGGACTGTGGCACCAATCTTATACTCGGTATCCTCTTCCTCCTCGTCTAAGCATGGAAGCTTGCCAGATTTAGCCATCGTCTCCACAATCTGGATACGTTCAAACCCAAGTGTCCGATCCTTTTCATCCAAGATATTGTGGATCTCGACTTGGACCTGAGGAAACCGACGCAACCTGAAATGCTGGATCGCTAATTCTAGTAAGTCTTGTCCTTTACAGTCGCCAGACAGTGGGTTGACAAAGATGAACAGATAGATACTAGGTCTTCCCTCGGTTTTAGTGTCTTCAAATCGCACAGACGTATACAGTCGACCCATATCGGATAACACCGTCGGTCGTTGTTCCAAAGGTCGAAGTTGCTGTTGTTGATTATCTTCCAGTAAGCTACTGGTAGACTTTGGAAAATAAGAACCTGTGGATGTCTCTTCAAATTCCTGTACTATTGTTTTCAAAGTTTATTTGCTTATGTCTTTTGTAATTTACATCATGTATCTTTTTTTACCTTTAAATGCCGGGTTTGTGCTCACATCGTGGATTTTATTACTTTGTTCAATGTTTAATAATCCTGGCATAATATATATATTTATATAAAAGTTGAAGAGAAAAGAAGGAGAAGAGACCAGAAATAAAAAGAAGTTCTTTTAGAACCGTTTTCGAAATGATAAGCATTACAGCTTTAATTAACAAATTTTCATGCATTACATCATAAAACGGTTACAAAACAGACAACTAGTCCTAACTGACACATCGATACTTGGAAACGTGTCTTTTTTTTTATGTCTGATGTTTACTTAAGCTCTTGTTCAATGTACGTTGAATGTCCAGTAGAAAAGCCCTAGGATCTTGAGCATGACTTATCCCGATGTGGTATCCCTTAACACTCTCCTTTCTTAAAAACACATACACATGTAACACCGTGTTTTCACTTATAGACTCGCATGATTTACAGGGCACCAAACCCTTTTAAGCCGTTGGAGGGACAACATATGATGTAGGCTATTACACTATCTAAAAAGCTATCACGTGAGTAAATGCAAAATCCAAAAAAAAAAAAAAAAAAAAAAAAAGTATCATCATGATGGGGTCGGGAGGGGAAACCTAAAGTTTCCTCTTCTTGTATCGCTGTATAGAAAATGAGTGCCATGAGTCGAGAGAAAAGTAACGTGATTATCACCACCCATCACCGTACCCATGCCGATCATTACTATGACAGCTGTCCCGTGTGTTATACAAGACCTGGCATGCCATTAGTACCTCCACTTAATTTCGCCATGATTGCTTCTGGCGTATACCGATCAGGTCATCCCAACAAACAAAACTTTGCATTCTTGCGAAAATTAGGCCTAAAGACCATCATGTAAGTTGGGTTGGAAAGAAATGGAACCAGATTCTAAGATAATAACAACTAAAGATTGCGACGAACACAGGTACTTTGCCATGGAAGATTATCCTTCAGAGATGCAACACTTTGTGGAACAGGAAGGCATTGAAGTCTTGCACTATAAAACAGAGGGAAATAAGGAGCCTTTTATTGAAGTGAATCCAGAAGATATTTCACACGCTTTAGTCAAGCTTTTAGACAAACGAAGTCACCCAGGTATGTACACAACACATGCATAATAAAGAGACCCTTTAGAAACTGAATCATCCCCCATCTAGTTCTTATTCATTGTTTAAAAGGAAAGGTAAAATAGAAATGGACACGAGTTTGGTTTCTTTCATAAAAAAAAAGTAACACCAAGAGCAAAAGCATCGAATAGGTTGTTTAGTGGGTTGTTTAAGGAAGATCCAAAGATGGTCCATGACATCCATCTTTGATGAATATCGTAAATTTGCAGGCACAAAAGTTTTAGCGGATCAAGAGGTATTGCTTTATTGAAATCTATCCTTTATGCAAACCCCCTCTTTAATTAATATAATAGTTTATAGAGACTTTTGATCATGACCAAGTGCCATATGATCATCAACATAGACCAGGCTGGCTCTAGTCATGTTAATAATAAAAGAAAACTTGGGGAATATCATACAGTTTATTTGTTTGTTCTTTTGTAAAAAGAAAGAAGGAAAGAGGGAGTAAAGAAAGTAGGAGAGGGAGGGAAGATGAGCTATGATACATATATGGGAAAAGAACGATTTTAATCTTCATTTGGTTTATAGTATTGACCATCATCTAATTGCGTAGCATAACGAATGGATGATCGATTGTCTGGTTTCTGAAATTGTGCTACTGTCACGGGCTCTAATACTAAAACTGAAATAGTGGATTCATTATCATGTCTAATACTACTACTAGCTGGATCAACTATATTACTATTACTAGATTTTTTGGTCTTGGTTTGTCTTCTTCGAAATATGACTACACTTAGAACCAGAAAAATACCACCTCCTAACTATGATAAATAATAATTGATCAATGATTCATTTCGTTTTAATGCATATCTTATACTTACAATCACTACTCCTCCACTCACAACACCTGCAATGACACCTGCCTTGATACGAGTCTCTGATGAATTATCATGATCAGCCTCATTTTTTTTACCATTGGGGTCGTATGCTGTGCCATTACCTACAATAGCAAATGCATGTTAATATCTAATAAATTGTTTTGTGCGGTACACATCTTATTACCTGTATTGTTTTTGACTACACCGTTCGTGGTGTTGCCTGCTAACCATGCTGTATTGGCTGTATATTGTGTAATCCATGACCAACTGGAAGTGCTCAGAATATTCACATCATCGAATCCTTTCTCGTCTCCACCCAAGCCGAATGTAACTAGCAAGACATCATCCACCAAATAAGCTACAGGATAGATTAAGACAATTTTTTAGAATAATTAGCAAAAATACACACATACAAATACCTTAAATACCTTTGTGATATCTTCTTGGTTTTGGAGGCACACCTTTTATAGAAGGCGCTTTCCATCGCATAGTTTCTAATTCTAATATAAAGACATCATTTAATTGACCATGTCCATCTTCTGGCATACCACCACCGAAAATAATTACACTTTTACCATCAAGGCCTAAAAATTAAATGAAAGGGTAAAAAAAAAAAATGATGGAAAAGGAGGAGGGGGAAGTTGTTGAATTAAATATCCATGTACATGCATCTCAATAATAAATTATGTTTTACTTAGTACAGCAGAGTGACCTCTTCTGGGAGCAGGAATGTTTCCTCCGGCTGTAATATTAATCCATCGATTATTGGGTATATCGAATAATAACAACGAGCTCATGGAAACTGGATTCAACGTAAATTTTCCGGCAGGATCAGTGACATCATGCGAATAGACAACACCGCCAATTATAAGAATATACTTGTTGGATATCATAGTTGCCGTATGATCAATACGCGGAGGGGGGTTGTTTTGCACCGTAGGAAAACTGATGGTCCATGTCAGTGTATCAATTAATGTCCAATTACTATAATATAGTGTCGGCCCACCATAAGTAGATGTGTCACTAAGGAAGAGCATAAGATATACAATATGTAAAAAAAAAAAAAAAAAAAAAAAAAAAAATATATATCAACCTTAAACCTCCCCAGAGCCAGACACGACCATGATCATCTGACACTGCCGTGTGTTGTTTTCTAATAAAATTTCAAAGGATTAAATTAAATGCATGATTTTTTTTTCCTTTTGTTCACATATGTATACCTTTTCAGTAAAGGAGGTCCCTTGATGATTGGATTATACCAAATACCGTTTAATGTATCGTAGTAAATAGTCTTATGAGGCGATTGTAGTCCTCCGTCAACAAGAAAACGGTTTGAATTTGTGAGATAAGTGGATGCAGCAAAGGCCGTAGGTAGGATGATATCGTGATGGGCTGGTTCTACCATTGACCAAGCAGGATCAGTTGTGTTCCAAGACTGATACAGATTTAAAGAATGCATTGTATTAATTGGTGTTCCGTTCTCTTGTTGTCCACCAAAGCATAAAAGCTCTCCCTTCAATTTTAGCAGGACGCATTCTGCTCTTTTATTTTTTGAAAAGTTAGTTTTTTATCTTTTTCTTTTTTTGAGAGGGGCTTCTAGTCAAAAGAACTTGCCGTTAGCCCATCGAGGTGTCAGTTTGAGTTTGTCTTGGATAAGTAGACATGTCATGTGTGGTATAAACAGCACAATCCATTTAAATCTCGCAGACTTCATGTTATCTTGGTATATATCAATCTCTCGCACACACACAAAAAAAAAAAAAAAAAAAAAAAAAAAAAAAAAATAGAAAAAGAAAGAAAAAGTTATATAAAATGAAGTTTTATGACCTAAAAGAAGAAGAAAAAAGCAATCACAAGAACTAAATGACATGTTTTTTTTGTATTTATATATATATATATATATACTTATACCCGTTCTGAAGACATTCCCCTATTTTCATCAATGGCCCTTTTATTTTTCCTCAAACTCAAAATGATAAACATTACTGATGGGCTCATGTGAAGTCGATTTTTAGTGCCGGTTGATAAAACCGAGATAAAATTTCAATTTCACCATGGCGACAGCAATCAATCTTTCTCAGTTTAGGGGGGCGGCGGCTGACGAAAAGCATGAACACACCTCCCAATTTCTATTCTAGCCTGTAACCTATTTGTTCTTTTTTTTTTTTTTTTTTTTTTTTTTTTTTTTTTTTTTTTACATATACATCTGAGTATGATGATGCTAACAAGCATCACACATCACATAGTGTCTCCCTTTTTTTTTTGCTTTCTACTAAATTAACTTGGATATCCGGGAAGTCCTCTTAATTTTTCTTTTTCATTTATCTCTCTTGATGATACAGTAACCCAAATATGAAATAAAATAAAAAGGACGATCTAGATCACTTTAAAATGATGCCGACTTGATAATGCCGTCTCATCTTACTACTATGATAGCTTTTTTTAAAAACCTAGAGACACTTGTCAAAATATATCAGAACTCTTTTTTAACTATTCATTATTTGAGATTTAGTCCTTTTTTTTTTTTTTAATTGGATGACATAAAATCATTCGACTTGTTCATCCGAAGTCCTGGGACTAACTAAACAATGACACATTCACCTTGAATATATCCTTATCATCGATTATGTACAGCAATTAAGATGGATGCTAATTAAAACAAGACACGGCCATTCTCAAGTCAAACACATACATTCCTTTGACCCAGTAGTAGCGTTTTATAAAGTATGTCAAACCAATAAAATATATATAAAAGCTAGACACGTCTGATTCATTTAATTTACTTTACCTTCCTACGCAAGAAATACATTGCACTTTATGAGCAGGGTTATAATAACACTGAATATTGAGTGATGAGACCAATTATTTAAAAAAATTAACATGCTACCTCAGATAAACATAAAGTTTATTCTAGATTTTCATGAAGCTTGCATATACCAAAAACCCGTTTTTTTTTCTTATTACCACCTGTAAAGTTAACTAGGGAATCTACCTGAGGGCGGAGGTTATTCCGGTATATGCGGTCCCTATTTATCTCATCATATAAAACTGTTACAATAGTCGATTTAGATAATCCACAGCTAAAATTTAAAAAGACTAGTGGCCTACTAAACACTTTGACGGGTTCTTATTGTATGTGACGTTTTTTTTTATCATTGTTTTTTTTTCACTGGGAAAAAGGGGTTCAACAGCCATATTTTCATATTTTTCCTTTGCATACCATACCACATACATACACACATAACAGACAATGGCTTTATCGTGGAATAAAGAATTATCACAATTCCTGAAAGATATTGGACTTGTGGAAACCAGCGAGTGTCTCGAATCCGAATTAATCGTACTTTCACGCCACCACCTTCAAAAATTACCGCAGGCTCTGGATACACTTGTTGAAAACCTTTTGGTCTCTCTTGAACGCCATGTCAATGCCAAAGAACAACTCTTGGAATCAAACGACAAGACCCATGCCGATCTACTCGTCACAAAACGTAAACGACCAGACGACGACGATGATGAAGAAGAAGAAGAACGTGAGCGCGCCAAAAGACTCGATCCCGAACAGATTCAAATTAGAGCCACCACCGAAGAAGTGAACCAACGCATTAATACCTTCATTCAAGCCAAACAAAACGAATTAGACGAAAGTAACCGTACAGAGTTTCTTAGTAGACACGATCCAAAGGCAGACGATGTGACGTGTGCAAGGACCGATGCGCGTGAAATCAATCGAAACATTCAAATGAAGTTTGATATTGTCAATAACGAAGACGGTCCTCTAGCACGATCCTTACTCTCCTATAACGATGCCAATAAACAACAAGATCTATCAAAAAGCACCAGCAACACATGTGCCGATCCCAGTGAACGCATCAGTAATATAGAACAGCATTTGAATATTCGACTGGATGAGGGAGCAAAACCTCCGTTTTCAACTTTTGAACGCATTAAAATATTAGAGAATACACTCATGGATATTGAGCGACAACACCCTAGATGGGCAGCTGTCCATTTTAACCAACCCAACCGACAGTTCCCACCACCACCACCCGTGAAATATATTACACGGCCTCCTTCTTCCGTTGAAGAAGAAGTAATACCCATACAAGAGACGTATATCTCAACACCCATGGTGACTACAGCACCTCAAGCGAGGTTAAAGACACAAGGAAGAGCGAATTCTTCCCTGACACGAGCAGTGATTGATCAACTGAATCAACAAGTATCAGTGGTAGACCCTCCTTCGATCTAATAAGTAAAAAATATAATAATAATAAATTTTTCTATATTATGTAAATATTTTTATTTTTTGTATTATAAATTGGTTGTTGTTTGGGGTTGTTGTGATATACAATTTTAAATCTCAAGCTTGAAAGTAAAATAATCAGGGTCAAAGTGATGGACACGAACGTAACCATCTTCACCACCACTTGAATAACTGGTACCGTCGGGATGAACAGCAATGGTATTGATAGGACCGAAATGACCTCTAACACGACCAACTTCCTCCTCAAGGATCTTGTGATAGAATCTGCTCTCGAATTTACCTTGTCTGGCAGAGGTGGTAGTGACGTTCATGGCATCTTGACCACCACCCAAAATAACAAACTCTTGGAACTTGGGAGTAATGGCTGCAGAGTTAAGAGGTGTGTCGGAAACATATGTCTTCTTGACGTCAAGTGTCAACGAATCAAAGATCTTTGCGTGTTTATCCTTGGAAGCAGTAATGAAATAGGTGCGGTCGGGACTGAACTGCAAGTCGGATAAAACACCTTCATGAGGTGTAATGGACTTGACCTTTTCGTTTGTCTTCCAATCCCATTGACAGATGGTACCATCTTCATGACCTGTAATAATGTACTTATCTAAACAAGTCCAACCAGCAACAACAGCCTTGGAACCACCCTTGTTGGTAATGGTCACAACAGGTGTATCGGATTCTAATGAAGGCTTCATTAGTTTACACTCTCTTATATATACATATATAACAAAAAAAAAATTTTTTTTATAGTAGTAACTTACGCTTGCCATTGATATCGTTGTTGACGGGGTAGACAGTAACAGTACCAGCATAACCCATTCTCTCTTCAGTTACACACAAAACCATTGAATTATCCTCACTGAACTCGACACGCTTGACAGCAGTATTGAATTCCCAGGTCTTTAAACAACGACCGGTTTGAACTTCCCAGAGCTTGCAAGAGTTATCAGCAGAACCGGTAACACACAAAGTAGAAGAAGCTACATAATAGAGTTAGTTATGCATTACTTGTTTTTTCTTTCTCTTTCTCTTCATGGTTATCTACAAGCATAGTTTTTCCCAAGCAAGAAAAAAAGAGTCGAAATACACGTAGTCACAAAATATAGTTACCATTAACATCAATTGTCCAGACAGCACCTTGATGGCCTGTATATGTACCGAGACGTTCACCGTTATGAGAGTACCAAACATTAGCGACCTTATCCTTGGAACAAGAAAAAAGTAAATCGCCTTCTCTGTTATATTTGATCTGGGTTAAAGATCTGGTATGACCTTGAAGTAAAATGGGTCTCATATTTTGTTGTTTACTAGTTTAGGGACTGAGAAAAGAAAAAAAAAATTACTCCAAAAAAAAATGAGGCTTTCGTATATATTTAATCACCGAATAGTCCGGCCCGGACAGAGACTCAGAGAGGGTTGAGTAAGAATTAAGGGGAGGGGGGGAGAGGTAAGGGAGCAGACAGGACGCACACACCACACACACCACACGCGCGCTTGAAAAAAAAAAAAAACTTATAGGATGTTCAAACCCACAATCCAATAATCTTCCCTTTTTTCCTCATCATGGTATTGTATATACACTCTATAAAAATGAGACTCTATGTACAAAAAAAAAAAAAAAAGAAGGGATACAGCATAATGGATTACAGCAAAAATTGGATGGATGGATAAGCTGAGGTGATAGTCAAAAAAAAAAAAAAAAAAAAAAAGTTGAAACCGATGGATAATGGAATCGACAATGAAGAGGAAATTAAAAACACTGAACGACACATGAACACCTTAGACACCCACACACCCACACTCTCTCTTTTTCTTTTTTTTATTGCTACTCGTACAGTCTCATTATGAACATGTTTCATTAAACATTCTTCTTGCTTTAGGCTGACGAGCAAACTACTCCTAGAAAGAGAACTTTCCGTAAGTTTACCTACCGTGGTATTGACCTTGACGCCCTCTTGGACTTGTCTTCTGAACAGGTAAAATAAGAGAAAGTAAAACATGACGCGTTATCGTATTAACAACAAGAATTAGTTCATGGAGCTCGTTCACTGTCGTGCTCGTAGAAGATTCCAACGTGGTCTTAAGCGTAAGCCTATGGGTCTCATCAAGAAGCTCCGTGCTGCCAAGAAGTCTGCTGCCGCTGGTGAGAAGCCTGAGGTTGTCAAGACCCATCTCCGTAACATGATCATCGTCCCTGAGATGATTGGTTCCGTCATTGGTGTTTATAACGGTAAGGTTTTCAACCAAATCGAAATCAAGCCCGAGATGACCGGTCACTACCTTGCCGAATTCTCCATCTCTTACAAGCCCGTTAAGCATGGTCGTCCCGGTATTGGTGCCACCCATTCTTCCAAGTTTGTTCCCCTCAAGTAAATTTCCTTTTTTTTATTGTGTGATATGTATACAAAAATTAGTGCGATGATCGTCATTTAGATAGTCTCTTCTTTTTTTAAAAATATACATTGGGATATCTCTTTTTTTTTTTTTATCAAATCACGTTTCTTTTTTTTTTGCATGAACACGTTCTACTTGTGATAAATCAGGGGATTATATATAGTTACATGTGTGAATTTATTTTTGACAGTTCATGTTTTTGCTAGACTTCTGAGAAGCATAATTATTTTAAATCAAATTGTAACACGCATTGTTTTTCATTACGAAATAGCATGTTTATTTCTTCCTGGATACACCATGACGACCAGAGGTCTTGGTGTGTTGACTATGGACACGGACATCCTAATAATGGCTAAAGCCACGGTATTTAACAGTGGGCTTACTGTCGATATCTTTCTGTTTTGTATTGAGCAGGGCTTTAAAGGGTATTATTAATAAGTTCTATCTTTTTAGAGGAAAGCTCTCTAGAATATCAGCCTTTTTGCATGCAATATTAGAGAAACAACTACCCAGTACTTTAAACAGACGTCAAGGCGATTTGAATCTTGACCTGCCCATTTCACATCCGTTCCAAGTACATAGACGGATAACGTGTTGGAAAAGGTTTCTCTCAAGCAGAATGCTAGCTATGTTTTTTTTTTCTCATTTCAGTAACAAAAAAAAAATCTCCGCCACAGACTTGTCATGAAGTCTCTACCTACCAAACATTGAATCCATCTATATCAAGAGATCGATATTTGAAGCTGTTTTTCTACAAAGAGATCTATACCATCCTTTACAAGGGGAAGGTCTAATGCTTTATTGCTTGTCTGCACCCGTTTTTCGGGGGTGGAAAAAAATAAATCGTGTCGCGTGACACGAACATCTATTTTGTGCTTTATTGTTTTATTTTGGGACAACCTGACAGAATCCACTGGCAGATGTCTCGATGCGAGATCTTCCTTCTACCAAATCCTTCACCACTTGCTCTACCTCGGCAAACGTATCAAAAGCAATAAAAGGGATATCCTCTCTCTTGCAGTAAAACTCTAAATCACGTCCTCGACGGGCAAACAGGACGTCAGCATGTTTGGCTGCAGAAATATCAGATACTCCGTCACCGCAGAAAACAAAAATGGTGTCCTTGGTAGCAGTAGCACGAGCCTTTTCTAACGCTAAACAGGAAGAGCGAAAATAAAAAATAAAAATAAAATTAGCTTCAACATACAAAATATACGTAATACATATACTTTACTCTTGGACTTGTCGTTGCCATAGATACTGTCATCTCTCCAAGTAATCTTCCAATCACGGCCAGTGACTTCACCCTTATTGGCAATAATCTCGATATCCTTGGCTTTTTCACCCAAGAAATTCGTCATGATTTTCTCCAACACAGGAATCAACCCACTGCTGACAACTGTGACGGGAAAGTTGTTTTCACGACAATAGTCATTAAAGGCAGGAAAACCGGGATCGATGGTGCAATCTATACATTAGTTGTTAACATGGAGTCTTTTTTCTTCTTTTTCGTTTTTATTTTTTACTGTTGAAATATTCAGCCCAAGCTTCATCCCAGCTGAGATGAACAGAATCCCACATTTCTTGTACGGCATCACTACACCTGTGTAAATATTTTGTAATAAATAAAGGCTAAAAACGTACCGGTAGGTCTTGGTGCCTTCCAAAATCTCGTGTTCAAGGACCCGTCTACGCTCAGGGCCCATAGAACGACGATCATCGATCAATAAGAGACCGGTGTCTAGAAAAGGAAATTGGATCAGCCTGTGATTTTTTTTTCGTCCCCCACTTTAAAATTACCATCTAAAGAAAGTGTTCCATCGAAATCAGTAAATACTTGTACTTGTGTCATTGTAAATTTAAAAATAGAAGAAACAAAAGAATAACAAAAAAAGGTAAGTAGGGCTTATAAAATAGCATTTCAAGAGTCACAGTCACTGAATTTCAATTTTTTACATGACATGTGTATAATGCAGCCTTTTTTTTTTTATTATTATTATTACAATATAAACCCTTCATGATTGAATCTCTTCTGTCAATACAATTTCACCAATACAGACAGTAACGTCTTGCTCATGTCGATTGAAATACTTGGATTGCATCACATAGGCTTGTGTGCCTGTCAAGAATTGATGGGTGATAAAAGACAATTGATGACCGTTATTGAGTTCTGCTTCGTGTTCATGTGTGGAGAGTCCCGCAGCATCATTATCTTTGGCTCGTCGTACGACTAAAGCTAAGGTTGTGCTTGTATTGTGCTTTTGAATCAATACATTGTAAAAGTCTGGCAAGTCCATGCACTCATGATGGTTGGGATCGACATGATTGGACAACTTGCCTGCAAGACTGAAAGGAGAATCATTGGTTGTTCTGTCAATGACATGACCTTGGAAGAAGTCATTAGAGTAAAAGCATAAAATACCCAAGCCTCGAAAACTTGACATTATGAATGTATTGTTTTTAAAAAAAGAAGAAAAGAAAAAAAAAGATTTTTTTAAAGAAACTAGAAGGGTTTTTTTCTCATGGCGTAGAAATCGGCTTCAATATCGCCTTCGACACGGTGAGAAAGCACGCCCAAAAGGTGACTTGTTTGGCGTTCCAGCTTTTTCTTGACGGGAGGAGATTGAAGGATATCGTCCGTTCGTTTTCTCTGCAGACGTTTTCTATGTCTTGTTTGATGCGGAGGAAGTATTAGGTCACCTTCACCGTCCTTATCGATCTTTAGCTTCTTTCGCTTTTCTTCGATCATTGTAAATAGAGCATTCTGGATCTCTTTTTGTTCTGCCAGTGATTCATCATGCACTTTGTTATAATTATTTTGGTACTGCTTATCCACACTGGATATCTGATAAATCATCATTAATTTGGCATCATGGATTGTCTCTCTGCGCTTCTCATCTAGATCAGCTATACTTGTATCAAAAATCTCGTGTCTTCCTTTCTCTACCGCGCTCAATTCTCCTTGCAATTGCTTCATCTTTTCATCGTACAGCCTATCATTCTTATCAACCTCCTTCTTTCTCTTTCGTTTTAACTTTATGCTTACACTTGTCGGTTCTCTAGAAATTCACGGTCAATTTCCGCTATCCGTTCATCCATTTCTCGCTTCTTTTTCAACTTTAGACTTTCCAGCACAGGTTCGGCTTTTTTTTCACTTTATTGTTTAGTGGTTACATTAAACATGGGCACTACTGTTTTTTACCTGGTGACCATTCCTGCTTGTAGACTGGATAGTATTCTTCTTCTGGATAAGAATAAGAAAACGTCGACTTTTGATAATAGTTTGTCTGCTGCTGCTGTTGTTGTTGTTGCTGCTGCAAGTGAGACAGAGGAGGTAATGTATAGCGAGGTGGCGATGAACTTTTGGAGTACATTTTAGAACAAAAATAAAAAAAAAAGGAAGGGAGGGGGTTATGTAGTGCGGGCAATAAAAACACCGATTGTAGCGCGCGGTTTTTTCTCTTTCTGTCTTTTCATTGGCTGCTTTTTCGCATTACGTTCCTCATCCCACCTGACTCTTGCAGTGCACCCTCTCTCTCTCTCTCTCTCTCTCTGGGCACTTTTTTTCCTATCCCCAGGAAAGATAGATAATCTTTCAAGGTATGAGCAGGAGGGGGTCTTGTAGTGGTATATTTAAATCAACATCCTCCGGTATAACGATCAGTAATGTTTACTATCGTCACTATCTACTCGTGAGTTACACCCATTTGCTTATGAAAAGTCACTTTTTTTTTTTTTTCCTTTGCCTAGATAATTCATTCATTGGCAATACAATTTCAGTGCAGTTTATAATTTCACAGTAATTGATGCAAATTGATCATCCTTCATTATAGCAATTTTACGATATTTCGGGGGCTGTCTTGTTTGGTGAATTATTTACTGTTATCATTTACAGCAACGCCACATTTTTCTTTCGATGTATTCACATAAAGAACATTCTGAGGTATGACTAGTATGTTTAAATAAGATAAATGTTCTAAAATAAATTTTATCTGGATATCTCATTTAGTTTGACTAATTATTATGTAATTTGCAGCCTCATTTCCTATAACATCATCCACCATTGATTGCACTTTTGTTTGGTGCTACAGTAGATGCTGCATTTTTATTATCTAATTCGTGATTATTATTTCTGTTATAAATAAAAAAAACCTCCCTGTCGAACTTTTCAATTCGCATAATTTCTTGCTTTCTGAATCATCAGCTATAATAACTTCTGATACTCGGAAGTTATTGTACATATCTGCGTTGAATCGGTTAGGTTCCGTTATAAGTTTTTATAGGTTTAACAATTTAGCGCATGAGAATTACGCAGAATGTTCAAACATGACTGGAAGGATTCACTAGCCGACTTGAAATATGACCCCCCAGTTTCTGTTACAAGGGGAGAACAGATGTGTTGACACCCATACCCTTTTGCGTGATATTATGAGACCAGCTTGCTTTAGTAAGGAAGTTATTTTTTTCCTTTAAGGGCTTCCTCCAAGTTCAAATGATTGGTACCTAATCAACATAGGGTAAAATAAGTGAATAGTTGATTATATTAGAAAGACTTTCAAGCTACTTTTTTTTTGTTATAAAAACACTACTAGAATAAGGACTGTATATAATGTTGAAAAAAAAAAGACAGAAGGAGTGTACTAAGGTGTGTCCTTATTTAACGTGGCTATTCTAAGTTTAGATAAAAGACAGGACATTGAGTTGAATTATGTGATCCATTTAAGTTCCTCATTTTTCTGTGGTGATATATACTGTCATATCATAATGCTATTTATCACATTCATCAAGTTATAAAAAAACAGATACAATGGAATAAGTTTCTCGAGGCTTGGTTATGTGTATTTTATAACTAATTGCACTTGCTTTTGCTTTCATCATTCTCGTTATGCATGATAGAACGGAAAGGACTTTTAAAAAAAAATTGACATGTAGCTATTTATACCTGTAGCTCTGGTCCAAAGTGGGAAGAATCAGCAAATGCCACTGAGTTTATTTACGAATATTAAAAAAAAAAAAATGAGGCGGGCGGTATGGGAGAACTTATATCAGTGTTGCCGGGTATCATAGTAATATATTTTTAGGAACGCCTCATTTTTTAATTGCAAAAAAGTCTAGTAAAACGGGAACAATATTCCCTTTTAGGTCTTAGACAATCATTTTTTTCTTCACTAAGAGAGGGTTGAAAGATTTTGAAAAGATAAAGAAGGTACAGTTTGTCTTACTGTCATTTCTTTGTTTAATTATCTGTCAAAAATTTAGATTACAAATCCTACCGAGAAAAAAAAAATTCAATTATAGACCTCGTACCACGTTGCTAATGAAAAATGCTGAGTTGTTTTATGGAAATGCGGTCAGGTTAATGTCCGAGATGCGGTTATAAATATCAGATTGGGGGGTAGAACGGGGATTCTATCCGATACAGCCGATAGTAAGGAGCAAAAAAAGGAAAGAAAAAAAAAGGCTGTGTGGTGAGTGAGCAATATTTATTTCTCTTTAATGGGTCACAATCTAGGCGCGGTAGATTTGTGTAGCGTATAAATTAAGCAATGTTTGACAGATGGGAAATTGATGATTAGAATATAGTAGTCTTATTGGAACCATGACGACGATAGAAGGTAAGTAGAAGAAGCGCAGCCAATGAGCACGTGACGGTAAGGCAAATTAAGGTTCATAGAGTCTACTCGATCCAAAAGGAAGCAGGTCATGAATGAAAGACGTCATGGGGGATATTGCTGTGTGCAGTCAGGTGGCGTTTTTGTGTAAAAGAGAAGTCAGCGGGTCTAAAGTGTATAGCCACGTGCAAGCAAAGACAATAAACTAAAGATGCTACAATTCGTCAGTTGTTACATTTAGACACGTTTTTTGTATTATAAGTGTAATGAGCGGAGCCACATTGTGTCTGTGTAATCAATGTAATTACAAATATCCATTTAAGCCGAAATGAGGGTCTCCGAAAAATACATGATTTCCCATGAAAGAAATCAGTCTAATCTTAATTGAATAAAATCATGTTGGGAGTGTGAACAAAATAGAAAGAAAAAAAAGCAGCCAACATAAATCATAGGCCAACCTGATTCTCCGTCCATGACCGCCCCTGTACGACATTTTGGGCGGGCGGAGGGTCTGTTTCGCCACGTGCCGGAAGAGATCGGCATTCAACCCTTTTTTTTCATCGTCATACAAGTAAAAGAACTATAAAAAGGGCCCCTCTTTTACTCTTTTTTTCCTTTTTTTTCTCTTAATTATATAACCAAAATTCAATTATAAAAAAAAAGAAAAAAGTCAATAGAAGATAGTACTTTTTCTTTTACCACACTATAAACAACTCTCTCTCTCTCTATATATATACCAACAAATAAGCCAATATGTCTGACGGTCGCTGTATTCATTGTGGACAAAAAGGTCACTACTCCATGTAAGTTGCTTCGAATGTAATTGAAAAGTTCTTTTTACTCATTTTTTTATGATAATAGGATGTGCCCCAAGAAGCCAACTCCAAGCTAAATCTCCTTATTATCTGATGTAATGTTTTAGGGCCGGTTATAGAGGTCCTAATCATTATCCTCACACACACACACACAAACACACACACACACACACTTTTCTTTTTCTTTATCTTACCAACTTGCTGGTTCTAATTCTCTATCTTTTTTATACCTTTTCTTTATTTGCATCTATGTCCCTCCACCCCCCCCCCTTTCCGAATTACAACAATTCCCATACCTATAAGCTTTTTTTTCTCTTACAAACATCTTCCCATTTTTTTTTTGTTCATGTCCAAAAATATAATATGATTTTTTTTTCTTTTTCTCTTAATATAATTTTATTGGGTTTATTGGTAGCGGGATCATGTTTTCCGGCTTCCACGTTTTTACAGCGTAATGTAGTACAAGCGCGTACAAAAATAGCAATTTATTAACCAATCATTTATATCGTGGCACCTCTTTTCTTTATACGGAACAATTTTTTTTTTATTATTCATAAGTCATAAGTGTGTGAGTGCGTAATGCATGGCATAGAAAGAAAGAAAAAACGAATGACGGTCGAGATGTATTTAATGATAGTAATAAGAGGTACTCTCTTCACAAAACGTGATTTTGGAATAAAGAATGGGACTGGTGTGACATGGTGGCTGTGATTGTGAGATGAGCCAATAATTCGGGTGTACAGAAGCGACATCTGCTGGTGATGTTGTGTTTGCTGGTGATGATGTGACTTTCTTTGCATAAATCACGTTAGGCATCTCTTCTACTTCCTCATCATCATCTGTGGATAAGGAATTATTGAGCTTCTCCCTGGCGCGTGTCGTCATATGGTATAGTTGTCCTTCCTTATTCTCCGATGCATGTGTACGTCGTTGATGCCTTATCAAATGCGATTTTTTCGTGTAGCTAGGACCCCCAAGATTAGCTTTTTTCTACTTTTTATGCGCAAGCCTCTCTTTGTTTTTACCTTTTGGAACACTTATCTGCATCACAAACAAAAGATCTTGTCTGTGAATGAATTCTTCTTCATGTGAAAAAAAAAAAAAGAAAGCGGGTTCAGAATCCACATCATCATGGGTTTTTTTTTACTGGATCATCCATCAAAACAAAAAGAGTTACCTGTGTCTGGATAATGAACTGCTATCCCCAAATCTCTTGTTGCAACCGGTAACCTGGCAAATATGAGGCTTCTCGCCCGAATGTGTGCGTTCATGTACATTAAGCGCTGATCTCTTGATATGGCAAATAATGTTAATTATGTTTACTTAATCCTGCGCTTTCTCTCTTTTAGTAATTACCTGAATAAACTTTTTGCCACAATGCTCCAGAGGGCACTGATAACGTCTATTTTTTTTTCAAAAATGATGTTTGAGCTAGAGTTGTCAAAGGTATCTTTTTCCATGGTTACCTGTCGTTGGTATGGATACGATAATGTCGAGTCATATCCGATGGCCTGCCTAAAATTGCATGTCAGCCATATGGCTTTTTTGTTTATCAATAAAAAAAAAGACATACTAAAAGTCTTTTGGCAGTCTTGCCATGTACATGCATATCGTTTTTTGTTGCTATTCATCGCCTTTCCGACTGTTGTGATGATTTCCGTATTATTCACTAGTAGCTTGGATATTTCCATCCTACTGCAATCCCTTTTTTTTTTTTAGGAAAAAATGTGAGAGAAAGAAGAGGGAGGAAAACACAAGACTCAACCAAACTATTTATACAAACGCATTGACCCTTACCCTAATTTTTTCCCATCAATCTGATACAATTGACACATGATCCCTCCCTTTCTCTCTCTCTCTCTCTCTCTCAATCACTCACTTTTTTTTTTTTTTTTTTTTTTTTTTTTTCTAACCTGCCATCACTGTCACACACACATATATACACGCTTTCTTTTTTTTCTTTCTTTTTTAATTTTTTTTTTATAAAGTTGCCATGGAGTCATACACGTTAGAATTATCTCCTCAACGTGGTCCTGTCCATTTTGCCTTGTTTCAAAACGTCACTAATGCCACTGAATTAAGAAAGAGATCCATCGATCAAGATCCCACACTGGGTCTTTGCATTATTGACGCACACATGGTAAGAATGAATGGGTCTTGACACACACACACACATCAAGAAAAAAAAAAACTAAACCATGCCCAAGATTCTAAACAAGTTTCACTTGTTGTTGGCCGTGAATCGAGCACTCCACGATGAACAAATCAAGTTGAAAACAAACAATGTCGAGTCAGAAATCGCCTTTTCCTTTGGCATCAATAATAATGTAAGTGTCCTTCTTTCTATTCAACCCCGAAAAGAAATACTTACCCACAATCAAAGATTGGTAAAACGTTTATAGCGTTTGGTGTCAAGGTGGAGACAACAGACTTGATGGTGATCCGTGTAGGAAGTAGCACCGCTCAAGAAGTAATGGGATCTTACGTATCACTTTTTTAAAAAAAATGTCTCATCCCTTTCTTTTCTTTTTTTTGATGTAAAATTAGGCTGAAGCATATATTAAGGAACGCGTGGAAGGTGAAATGGTCTCCTTTGATCATCTTGCCTCTATCCGAGACATGGATGCCATCAAAAAGGTAAAATTCACACTCTAAACACACATACATACACTTATCCCTTTCTTTAGATATATCAAATCGACAGCCAAATACAAAAGGAGGATGAAATCATGTCTTTAATTTCAGGCGCCATGGCTTTAAAGGGGCATTAACAAAAAAAGAAATAAAAGGTTATAATTTAGAATCTCCCTGAAGATTGCCTTCATCTACAATATCCAGTCCCATTTGAGCCACCTGTTTAAATCGAGCAGCAAAACTCTTGGCTTCGGCTGAACTCGCTTGTTTACGCGCCACACGGGCTGCAATACCCTGTAAAATCACACTCAAGCGGAAGAAGGAAAAGGCCACAGCAAACTTCCAGCGTGAGATGGGGTAAGGTTGGCCCAGGATACGACAATAGACAGCCATCAATTCATCTGCACCGGGCACAGGTAAAGCTTCCTTTGATCCCTTGAATCCCAACATACCTCCACCTACATTGGCCGGGATATAAAAAGGCTGTAATAAGTTGGCCAAGTCGGACAAGGGATGGCCGATGGTGGAGAGTTCCCAATCCAATACACCAATCACTCTAGGCTCTGTAGGATGAAAGATCTAGCATTGGGATGAGTTAAAAAAAAAAGGGATTGTTATTATGCCCCACACAAAAGAAAAGCTTACCATGTTATCAATCTTGAAATCACCATGAACAATGGTAGCAGTGTCAGAGACCTGGTTTCGTTGGAACCAGCCAAACATTTCTTCTAAACGGGGAAGAGGACCTACGACCTGTCCCGTCTCCTCATCCTTCACCACGGCCTGGGCATTGGACACTCTGCTCAATGACTTCATCTGACGCGCATAAAATCCAGAGTTACGACCATAATTTTCCAACCCGATCGCTTTAAAATCCACACGGTGTAATTTCGCTAATGTCTCTACTGCCGAATACCAGCTAAAACAAAAATGCATGAGAAGAGGGGGCGGAAAAAGAAATAAATGAATACTTACAGTTGCTTGCGCTCTTCAAAAGGCAGATTCAACATGCGACAATCCTCATAGATACGACCTGCTAAAAATTCCATGACATAGAAAGGGGTACCCATCACGGATGTGTCTTCACAAAGCACATAGACTTTAGGAACAGGCACATCGGTCTTTGTGCCCAAGGCATGAATGATACGGTACTCGCGTTCTATGGCGTGTGCTGTGCTTGAAAGTAAGGCTCCTGGAGGCTTTTTACGAAGCACATACTGTTGTTTGCTACCGAAATATTAAGCACACGCATCCCTATTTTTTTCTTATGTTGTATACACAACTTACTTGGCGTCTTTTAAGAGATAAGTGGGGTTGGATTGGCCAAGTTGGAACTGGCTGATATTTAAAGGTGCCGTGAAACCAGGAATATGTTGAACAAGGTAAGTTTCCAGTACCTGTACGTTTAACTCGTGTCTATGTCATGTCAGTCCTTTTTCTACTCTAAAAAAAAACTGAAGTTGTAAGCCTTCTTACCCAGAACGAACACTGGAGGTAGATTGTCCTTTATCACCAGCCATGATATTTTAGAGTGCAGAGAGAAGAAGGAAGAGAGAGAAAAAAAAATAGAAAAAATGCGGGGTGGGTTTATTTTTTATAGGTCAGTCACATGTTGCACAACAATTGTTGCTGACACTGTGAGAATCCAACCCTTGTGTATTCTTTTTTGTCATCTTCATCGTTATATAAAATCTTTTTCCTGCTGTCCCTAATTGAGAAGGCGAAACAACTTTGGTTTCTCCCTAACCTCCTTAAATATTCAGATATCAAATAAAAACAAAAAAAATCATAAACGAACAGATGAAAAAAAAAAAAGGGTTCTCTTTTTCTGTTTACTATTACAAACATAATATTATTATTTTTTATTCCATCTAAAAAATGACCCATCTCAGTGATTTTAGTTTCTTACGTAAGCCGTCGATCCTCCAAACCTTTTTTTTTCTTAAAAAAAAAAAAATTGTTGACATCCTAAATAGAAAGAGCGATTGGTCTAAGTTATGTCTTACTCTGGTTTTTGTACCGTATTCAAATTACGGGTGGATATTCTTGTTTGTACATGCACCGGTTCAAAAGAGGAGAGCTGAAAACTATTGTCACTGCCCTGATTCTAGTGATGCTACCCTTTCAACTTTACTATGGCAAGTGCACACTGTGGCATCTGGTGCTTTTTATTAATACTTTCTCATTAGACATCACTTCCTGTAAAGTCAAGTATGAGGAAGGCTTTGTTCAAATCTTGGGTCATATCGTTACAAAGCCAGAGTTTCTATGGACACAGGCAGACAGAGATTTAATCACACCCACTGGTATTTAAAAAAACAGATCATCATTGATAAACAATAGGATGAATTAACACACTTATAGATTATAGTCTGTGCATCGGCTTCTCTTTACAAATGTAAGACACAAAAAAGAGACGAAAGGATCTTGGGTAATAGGAAAACTAACTTATTTACTGTAGCGGTACTCTATTGTTGCTGCAGTGCTTTTGGAAATATCTTGCTAAACTCGTGGCAAGAGCGACATTTATGACCAGCAAAGAGTTCAAGTTTTATATCATCATGTAAAGTAAACCCTTCAGATTATATATATATATATAAATAGAAAAAACTAAACATCACCTTTTTTTTTTTTCTTCTTAGGACAATTGTAAATATCATTCTGTTCCCTGTATTGCAATACAATTTCTCCAGAGACATTTACAACTACACATACAAGGAAATCATGCCTCAACTGGTGTACGGATGTGGTAAGGTAGAAACAATATGCGTCTAGTTTTAATAAGCGACGAAAGAGAGATAGAGGACTAAATGTATCCTAGAACTGATGTTGATATCGATGCTGGGAGGCGTCTCCCACTTTCGTTTTCGAAAGCTGTTGAGTAACAGTCAATATCGCAACGATGCACAGTTTATCACGCACAAGATGAAATACTTTCAGGATTTGAATTTGCTACTGTCCGTAGCACTCTTTATTTTTTCACTGTGTTTCATCATTTTGAGTGCAGATGGATTGACAGCCAAAAAGACCATCAACATGCACAAGTTTGCTGCTGATTTCTTGATTTGTAATAGTAAGTAGTGACATTTACTGCCTCCCTTTTATTTATTTATTCTGACTCACTCCCCGAATTATCTAGTCAACATCACTTGTATTATTGTATGGGTCATTGTTATCCTCATCTTTCATCCTAAAAAGACAGTAGAAGAACACACACGTATTCCTGATACTTCCTTCTCCAGTAGCAGTAGCACTGAACAGGATACCAAAATACATCAGTACAAATAAAAATTAATTTTCACACGTCACAAAAAGAAAAAAAAAAAGTTCGTACAACCCCCTCCCTCCTCTTTTTTTTTTTTCTTTTTTCTTTTTACCCCCTCTCTCTTTTTTTTTTTTTCCTCTTATACATATTTCACACACACACACACACATATATACACACTTTATACATAATGCAACAAGAAACCGAATTACGCTTAGAAAATAGTAGCCGTCTACCTCTACGAAAACGTATGGCCCCAATCTTAAAATGGCAACCTGTCGAAACACCTGAAGAACACTATAAACAAAAAGCAACATACCCACCACCATACCCTTCTTCTTCAGATGTCTCTGACGGTGGAGGAGGAGATACCACTGAAACAGACGAAGAAAAAAAGAGATCCTCATCCGCAACACCCAGCGAAAGGGTAATTGTCTTTTAACTATCTATTTATTTTCCTCTTCTTTCTAACCCCTCCCCTTTTTTTTCCCCTTTATTAAATAATAGCCTGCAAAAAAAGTAAAGAGAGGAAGACCACCATTAGCCAAACAAGTCGTGCTTAACTCTCCTCAACCAGCAACACCCACATTATTCTCAACAAGACCTCCATTACCTCCACCACTAGACCCTTCCTCAATAGATTCAAGCACACTCTACTGTTTCTGTAAACGACCCTATGATGTGCCTCGATTCATGATTGCATGCGACAAATGTGATCAATGGTTTCATGGCGAATGCATCCAAATCAGTGAAAAACAAGGCGAATTCATCGACCTCTATTTCTGCGAAAGCTGCGCCAAAGGTAAAAATTAAGGGAATATCATCTTGGAGACTACCAAACGATTTTAACAGCGCTTTTTTTTTTATATAGTTACAGGGAAAAAGACCTCATGGAAACCACAGTGTGCGAATCCCGCTTGCCAAAAAGCAGCAAGGATAGGTACAAACCTGGGTCATTTGAGCAAATATTGTACAGATACCTGTGGCATGCAAGTAGCACGTGCTCGTATCGAACTCGCAGAAATGAAGAAACGCAATGCCACATCAGACCCACAAAGTCATTACAATCCTCTCTCGCGCGGCAAACTCAGTTCCTTTGCTGACCAGGATGATCGTTCAAGGTTAACCAGAGTCAAGGATGAAAAGCTACATGCCAAATTCATTATTGCCATTGGCGAGCACAAGTCCGAATTACTCTCGTTATTAATACAGCATGAAAAGGAAGAACTGTGTGGTTTTGACTCAAGGCTTTCATGGTCGGATACACTCTGGGAAAAGGTTGCTCATGTCGAACAAGGCGAAGACAATAATCATCTCCTGACAGACTCGGAAGGTCATCGCGTCGCTCCCAACAAGTCATTCACCCAATGTCAACAACCTCGCAAATGCAATAAACATGCTAACTGGCAAAAACTAAAGACGTTTGAACTCGAACAAGAAAGATCCGAACAATTCGTCATCTTGACCATGCTCGAAAGAGAACGCCAACAGATTAAAGCTCGCATGAAGAAACGAAGGGAGGAAGTTGATCTGGTTGACTTTTTAGAAAACGGAACTATTCATCATAAATAAATTTTTCCATCCCTACGTAGGCCTTTTTTGCTCCTACACAGCCCCAAAAAAAAAAATATGGCCATTTAAACATTCATGTTCTTGTTTGTGTAATATGCTACGCCCGTCTAAAAGGACCTAATCGCCTTTTCATCAGTTCACTCCAATGTCTTTTTGCAGTCGTATTAGGTCTTTGTTTATATTTGTCTTGACACCGAGAGTGGGTCTCAGCTCCTTAAATCATCTCTCCATCACTCCCGGAACAAGCTTATTTACCAGTGTGTGTGAAAAAAAAAAGACATTAACTGTATGTAACATTTGACTTGTATTCTATACTTTTCACTTGAGCAATACATAAGCTTTCTTCTTGTATGGCTCATAAGTTGAAATATCCAAGAAATGATATCAAATTGCGACAATTGCACCCCCCGAAAAAAAAAGGATCAAAGTTGGGTTGTCTATTTTCTAATCTGATGCCATCGTATTATTACGCTCTCATCTCGCCGACATTGATACATAGTAATCTTACTTAATAAATAAAACTTTTAATAAACTCTTAATTCCAATTGACCTGTATCACAAACACAGGATGACTTATAAAAGGTAAAATACCCTAAATACATTCTCTGGCATTTTGAGCTCTTCTTATTACAAAAACCGTTATAACTGAATTTATTGATTTACTCGCATTTAGAGAGCTACTGACATTCTAAGCTGTCTGATATAAACGAATGCTTACGTTTCTTTTTTCTAGAAATTATACATTACCAGCATCCCTTTTTAACTATCGGTTCATACCAGTTCATCAAATGCTCATGAATTTGGTGGTTCTAAAGCACTTATTACAATAAGTCCTGTTTCACAAACATTATTGCTTTAAAAATACCTAAATATGTGCACCTGGTAGTACGAAGAACCAGATTTATATAGCATGAACATGCCGTGCTTCTACAGCCTTGCTTGACCAGGTTTACGTTGATGCTTTGGCCGCCCCCATTTGTACCTATCGGGCCTACGGAGGTCCGTCCTGGCTAACAGAATCTGGGCCGGAAATTCCGATCATTAGCTTTTAATGCCATTGGTCCTGGTTTTAAAAAATAACCAATAGCTTTGTCTGTCCGATCACTAAGTGTGAGCCTGATTGGCCGATTTCATTCACAGGAGAAGGGCCTTATGCAGATACTATGTCCAATACGTTAGTATAGTATGTTCTTTCATATTGACACACGACGTGTATAATTTATCATTCAACTCTCTAAAATAATACCACCTTGGTTAATGGGTAACATCAGAGAGATGTCATTGATAAAATGTATGAGCTTAATGTGCCTAGGCCCTTGCAGACATAAGCGGAGATTTTTTTTTTGCAGGAAATGGCATTTTTTATGTAGATCACCTCTTTCACGTTTAGAACAGGAAGACCGCCTAAAATAAAAAAAAACTGTAGGCCATAGAGCCAAAAAAAACATCTATCCCATAGAGACTTGGTCTCCAACAAACTACTTTGTTTAAAGCTATGCTCCAATGGTGAAAGCCATTGAGGTAATTAGAGAAATCAGGTTTGCAGTAAATATTAAAATGGTGTCTAATGTTCCTACGTTCAATCTTTCCTAACCGCATTGTAAACCAATTTCCAAATGTCAAAGATCAAATTACAGTTATCAAGTCAAAGAACAAGAGGGAAGACTCGCTCCGCCCCCTTCAAGCGTCTACTAACTAGGACTGAAAGTAACAGCGCAAGAAAAAGATACAGGTGTCTTGATAATCATCGTAACGGAGCTTTTTAAGCAGGCACGTCAATTGCCCATTCAATTACAAAGCTGAATTCTCCTCCGTATAACTTAACCACAGAGGTTGCTGTTTCAAGTGGGTGACCTCTTAAGACCATGCATCCAAAACTCGATGGGTCCTGAAAGTTTTTGCGTGAGCTGCATACTTTAAAGCATGACCGCAGTGAGCTACAATATCTCACTGCTATGAAGGTAGCCATTCTTTTCTTCCTCTTTGTATATATTTTAATATTGATATGTTTTATAAAGGCCAATTACGGGGATCAAAGTATTACTCCGTTCTTTGCAATGCCAACAGTCATTGGGCCTTTTTCGTCTTTTGACAACCAAAAAGGATACGCAGGTTATACACCTACTCAGACGTATATTAGAACCATTTACACTGCCGTCATTGAAAAACTTAGGCCTTACATGGACAAGCAAATGATGCTTTTAGGTGGAAAGGTATTGAAAGGTGATCATTCTTTCAAGATTGCCAAACACATGGCGAGTGTTGATGGAACTAATATGTTCAATGCACTATACACAATCTGTAACGAATTTGAAGAAATCAGAATGATGTTGTTAATACCTTCAAAATCACTCGAGTATCTTCGATGGTCTTTCAACGAACTGATGCATACATACGAAGGCTACAGCCATGAGACCCCCAATAGCCTTTTATACAGATAATGTGCAAGACGATCGAAGATTCTTGGAAAGTGTAATAGATATAATAATAAAGTTAATTGTCACATCACATTAAGGATGGATAATAAATATAAAAGTTAATCATGAATCACACAATACCCGCCGCTTGTTCTCATCCTACCGTTGAAGTCCGTACACAGGGCACAACCTTGTGTCGAGTAAATATTTATTCTGAAAAAAGCAATACAATCGAATGGGCCTGGACTATAGAATATTAATAGATCCTGAGCACAAATATTACTCTTGTCATCTGATGTTTACTGTTGATCCCTCTGACTAATATTTATATACTCAGTATGGAAGGGCTAAATTTAAAGACATGTTAATTATTTATTATCACCAGGTTATTACATCATGATCCAATAAGGCGCTTAATATTCTCCCTAGAACTATCAAGTTCTTCATATAAAAATCTATGGTTTTTTCTTATAGACCATCACACGTTTTTAAATTAATTTATTTTTTTCTCGTCCATAATAAAGAGGTATCCAAGTTCTAACACATACTTTTGGTTTTACTTTAATTTTGTTCTCCGTGCAAAACAACGCTGTTGATTCAGAATTATTGATAAAAAAGTAAATCTAGACCACTGAGATGACATAATGCTGACGTACCATATCATGCTTCAGCATTGGTTCATGTGTTAGTACTGAAACACTGATAAACAAATATATCAGCATGCCGTAATCCAACTATCGTTTATCAGTCTATAAATACAAAACTTGTTCACACACCTTCTTCTTCCCTTCTTTCTAACACTATCATTTTTTTAAAAAAAGTACTGCGTATTGTGAAAAGGTTAGTTAAAACATTACCTCTTATTTATTAAAAAAAAAAAGATGGACTGAAATTTACGCGTTAAAGGAACGCTGTCTGTATCAAGAATTGCACATGATTTATTCTTATACTTTAAGCATTCTTATTTTGCTCCTCCGTCTTTAGTTTATTTCTTAAAATCACCATTAATTTTAAACATTGGTGGTGATTTCAAGCAAATGAAAGACTCATTTGGTGTTGAATGTGGGCTAGACCGGTTTCGTTGACGTCAAAAAGAGGCCTTCAAGTCTGGTTAATCGTCTCTTTCGGTCATCTTCAAAGAGATGCCTGGAAAGGGTTTCTTTTCAAGATCCTCGTATGGGTTATTTGGGTTTACGCCCATATGCTCACTCCCGAGCCGAACCCGCTGGGTTGCGCTAGACGCATGGGTTTCTTTGGAAATCTGTGCGTTACTTTAATTAACATATTCGTGGTAATTCTTAATCTCGGAAGATGAGGCCTAAAACGAAGAGGCCAAATCTGAAGATATTGAAAAACTCCATTGCATATTTTACAAAAAGGTAATTTTTAAAAACTGAAACTATTTACAATAATAACCTACAATTTTATTCAGATGGCAAAAGAGCCATTTAATAGTGAGGATAACATTTTTTTAAGCCAAGTGAGTCGAAAAGAAGCATCAATCAAGGAAAAGCTTCACGGTGTTGCTGCTAATCTATTGCTTAAATCCTCACTTGATGACAATGATGATATGATGTTAAACTAAGTAATTTTTTCTAAAAGTAGTATTATACGAAAGTGGTGGCCAACGATTTATATTTCTATTAGGCTATCAATTTCGAGTATTGTTAACATCTTGCAGCCCGCATCATATAATTTTTTTAAAAAAAAATTTACCGAAAAGGAGATGGAGACCTTGGAGGACACTGATGACGTTAAACACACCGGGTTGTCGTCTTCGGACAAACAGTTGGTGGACGAAGTCGTGCAAATGTAAGTTCCAAATATCATCGAAAAATTGTTGCTCACACTAAGTTTTCTTTAACTACAGCGGTGGTGACAAGGTTGACACCAATTCTATGATGATCAGCATTCTATCAGAGCAGCTCAGTTTGTACCGTAATAATCTTTCGCATACAGACAGATGTAAAGCTTTAGATATTCTAAAATCGATGTAAGATATAAGACAAAAAAAAAAAAAAAAAAAAAACTTTCTTCTAACATATCTAACACTGAATAGAATTGAAATCTCAAGCATGGCAGCCAGTACCGACAGTGAAAACACTGCGTACCGTCACTTTTCCAAACATGATTTGTGAAGCAAGTATGGTGGTGATTCTTGGTCGTGATTCAATGCTTGGAGGTGGTGACACTTGGAGGTGGAAATAATCTGTGATGATCAAACTTTTATCAGAGCAGCTAAGTTTGTAGCAAAATAATCTTGCGCACACAGACAAATGCAAAACTTTAGATATTCTAAAATCGATGTAAGATCAAAGACAAAAAAAAAAAAAAAAAAAAAAAAAAACTTTCTTTTAACATATTTAACACTGAATAGGATTGAAACCTCAAGCATGGCAGTCAGTACCGGCAGTGAAAACACTGCGTACCGTCACTTTGCCAAACCGCTTGATCATCTGTTTAAGGGAACGCAATTGAAAGTCTTAGAGCTGGTGTGTTTGATGGCAAGTCCAGAAATTCTCTCGAGACTATAACTTCCATGGATCTTTTTTTGCCGTTGACTATGGAATTCCTGAAATAAGTAAGTATGCTTTTGATAATACCCAGTGAATTTACAACACCCATTAATAATAAATATATCAACTGTTAGTGGTGGGCCTGGATCAATAGCGGTAAAAGAAGATATGATCTCCAGCCAGCCTTTGTATCCTAATACTGCCGAATCCACGCACACATTGTCAACTTCAAGCATCAAAAAAATCGACGCAATTGTTTACATGAAGATCAGAAAAACAAAAGTCGAGTTGTCAAATAATGAATGGAAGAAGCCTTTGACCAGTACAGCGACAGCCTCTGGTCAAACCTTTCCATTCTTAATTCACACCAACAAAAATACCGAATTAAGAATAGAAAGCATCTTGGCCATGGATGTCATTGGTAAGTGTTTCTGTATGCGGTACTTTAATCCGAGTTCTAATACTATTGGATAGGCTATACTGGCTATATAGCGAAGACTTCCCTGGTACCCGTAAGCCCTTATCTTATGATAGGGCTGAAAATCGGGTGGGCCGTCGTTGGTGATCCGCTAAGGATCGATGATATGTAAGAAAAATAAAATATCACGTAACTCTAAAAAAGACAGTAACATTTAAAAAAAATACACGTAGGTGTAGGCATTGCCTCTTTTTTGCACATATGCATCGATTTGTCTTCTTCGGACAATCATTTACTGGAGGGAAATTTCCAAATGTAAGTTCCAAATATCATCGAAAAATTATTGCTCACACTAAGTTTTCTTTAACTACAGCGGTGGTGACAAGGTTGACACCAATGCTATGATGATCAGCATTCTATCGGAGCAGCTCAGTTTGTACCGTGATAATCTTTCGCATACAGACAGATGTAAAGCTTTAGATATTCTAAAATCGATGTAAGATATAAGACAAAAAAAAAAAAAAAAAAAAAAAACTTTCTTCTAACATATTTAACACTGAATAGGATTGAAATCTCAAGCATGGCAGCCAGTACCGACAGTAAAAACACTGCGTACCGTCACTTTTCCAAACATAATTTGTGATGCAAGTATGGTGGTGATTCTTGGTCGTGATTCAATGCTCGGAGGTGATGATATTCTGAGGTGGTGATACTTGGAGGTAGAAATAATCTGTGATGATCAAACTTTTATCAGAGTAGCTAAGTTTGTAGCAGAATAATTTTGCGCACACAGACAGATGCAAAGCTTTAGATATTTTGAAACCGATGTAAGATATAAGACAAAAAAAAAAAAAAAATCTTCTAACATATTTAACACTGAATAGGATCGAAACTTCTACCATGGTAGCCAGCACCGACAGTGAAAACACTGCATACCGTCACTTTGCCAAAATGCTAGATTATCTGTTTAAGGGAACACAGTTGAAGGTCTTAGAGTAAGTATGCTTTTGATAATACCCAGTGAATTTACAACACCCATTATTAATGCATATATCAACTGCTAGTGGTGAGCCTGGATCATTAGCGGTAAAAGAAGATATGATCTCCAATCAGCCTTTGTATCCGAATACTGCCGAATCCACTCACACACTGTCAACTTCAAGCATAAAAAAAATCGACGCAATTGTTTACATGAAGATAAGAAAAACAAAAGTCGAGTTGTCAAATGACGAATGGAAGAAGCCTTTGACAAGTACAGCAACAGCCTTAAAACAACAATCGAAGAATCTCAGGTCAAACCTCTCGATTCTCAATTCACTCCAGCAAAAATACAGAATTAAGACTGAAAGCATCTTGGCTATGGCTGTCATTGGTAAGTGTTTGTGTATGCGGTATTTTAATCCGAGTCCTAATACTATTGGATAGGCTATACTGGCTATATATAGCGAAGACTTCCCTGGTATCCGTAAGCCCTTATCTTATGATAGGGCTGAGAATCGGGTGGGCCGTCGTTGGTGATCCGCTAAGGATCGATGATATGTAAGAAAAATAAAATATCACGTAACTCTAAAAAAGACAGTAACAATTAAAAAAAAATACACGTAGGTGTAGGCATTGCCTGTTTTTTGCACATATGCATCGAATTGTCTTCTTCGGACAATCATTTACTGGAGGAAAATTTCCAAAGGTAAGTTCCAAATATCATCAAAAAATTATTGCTCACACTAGGTTTTTCTCAATTACAGTGCCGGTAAACAGTAAGTACCAATAGCATGATGACAAGTATTACGTCTAAACAGCTACATTTGTACCAGTATATTCTTGAAATTACCGGTGCTTTCAAAGTTCCGGAGATTTTCAAATCCATGTAAGATACAAGACTAAAAAAAGAAATTACTTTCTCCTAACATATTTAACACTGAATAGGATTGAAGCCTCACGCATGGCAGCCAAACAGAAGTTGAGATCGAGCCTTCCGATCTTGATTTTCTGAAGAAAAAATACCAGATGAGAGCAAATGACATCCTGGCTATGGATGTCATTGGTAAGTGTTATGTATGTTTAGTACTTTAATCCGAGTTCTAATACTATAGAGTAGGTTATACTGGATACATGTATAAGTTGCAGCAGAAAGAAGGTGTATTCGTTCCTGTTTTGGTTGAAGAGCTGACGTTGCCAACAAGCACGACTGAGCTAGAACATGCTTGTAAAACCATTGATGCTTTGTTCATGTTTAAGGTAGTGTTGTTTTATTTATGTGTGTAACTCATTGAACTTACGTCTGTCTGATAGAACCATGCGCTTAAATTATCTGCTGAGGTCACTAAGGCCGTACATAGCCAAGATGCTGGAGCAGCATTGACGGGTATTATAAGGCGAAAGCAAACATCCCGGGCCACGACACCTATAGTATGAATTGCTTTTGATCTCAATTCGAGAAAAAGAAAAGCACCGTCAGCCTGAACCCTTCTTCGTAAGGATTTGTACACATTGGTTGTTTTGTGCTTCTTAAAATAAAATAAAATAGTTAAACTTAAAAACAAAAAGGGAAAATGAAAATGAAGCAGAGGCGCTGCGAGCGCTGGATAAATTCATTAAGACTGAATTGGCAATTCCCAAACGCCCCGCTGAACCTTACTTTCATCATTCGATCTTGGGAGTCATCAGATAGATCAATATGGTTTTCATTAGCCCAAAAAAATATAAATAAATTGTAAGACTCCATCTGGCATATCCCCTAGCATAGTGGATGGAGTGAACATCCAGAGTTGTGTTTTCAATCTAAATGTGCGGCTAAACTTACCTCCCGTGTATTGCTGTCTTTTTCCTGGTAAACAAAAAGGAGTGTCAGCCTTTGTTATATCAGATAATGTACAATCAACTCACTTAGGCCATGCTATCTGCTCCCTTTATCGTAAGGAGCTGGTCTTTTCATAGGGTCTTTTGAAGGATTATACTTGGTGTATTAGAATATGAGAGAAAAAGGGAGGAAATATTATAGTTTGACAACATCTCTGTATTTAGACCTGTCATTTAGTTAACGGATATGGTTTGGGTCCATCTTGAGTGACAGTTTGTTCTATTTTATACATCGAGTGCATTTAGTTAATGCCTCATAGGATGACTTGGTTCGATCGTCATTAATGATAACGAGCTTAGTCTCCATGATAGGCAAAGATACGATAGCTCATGTTTAAATCCAAAGCCTTTGTATCACCCCATTTTAAATTGCACCTTCTTAAAGCACTTGTAGTGAATTGTAGCAAGTATCTGTTAGGTATAACTTAACATACCATGCTAGGTTTTACATCCGTACGCATTTTGCACACATCTTGTCGTTTGAATCAGCCAATCAGATTTATATTTAGTGATCAGAAGAAACACTAAGTCGTATAATTATAGCGGATAGTCTTCAAAAGCCTGGCAGGCAGACAAGTCTGGGGGTACTCGGATCACTAATTTTTAATTTCATTGGCCCTGCCCTCATGATCCGAAGGGAGACCACTTTTTTTTTTATTTATTTACAATCTCAGACGTGGGACTGGTTTCGTAATTGTTGAATTCAAGTAAAAACTTGGAATTGGTGTATCCAAGAAATCCTCCTTCAAATTACATCCATCCGTTGCGCGTATGTAGTATATCCCTAAAAAAAAAGAGAGAAACCATGGTCCATCGATAGTGGATGTTGTATGTACGAACGGATGTCAAACGGACGATCCATCCATACATCTTTTATAGACCATGCGACTTTTTTTTTTCTGAGTAAAATGTCAATTACTAATGCTCTCTCCTCATTCTTAGCATGTCTGCTGAACTTGCTGTTGTTTACGCCGCTCTCATCCTCGAGGATGACAATGTTGAGATCACCGTAAGTCAACTGTTAATAAGAGTGACCCTCTCTTTTCGATACTCACATATTACAACTGTAGGCTGATAAGCTCCAAACCCTCGTTGCCGCTGCCGGTATTGAGGTTGAGCCTATCTGGTTCTCCCTTTACGCCAAGGCCCTCGCCGGTCAAGACCTTAAGGCCCTCCTCATGAACGTTGGTGCCCCTGGTTCCGGCCCCGCTGCCTCTTCTGGTGCCGCTGCCGCCTCTTCCGATGCCCCTGCTGAAGAAGAGAAGGTTGAGGAGAAGGAAGAATCCGATGATGATATGGGTTTCGGTAAGTCTTCATTATATCGTACACGTTCAACCGTTTTTCTAACATCTCTATTACAGGTCTTTTCGATTAAACATCTCGTCTCATTAATCACCCCTTTTTTGATACAAGAAAACCAACCACAATTAAACTTTTTAATAAATTGTCTTTGTTGCGCGGATGATAAAAAAAAAACTGTATGTGTTTGTGCTTGTTTCCATTGTTTATTTTGTAATTTTATACATGAGAGAGAAATGATGGATGGGATAGTCTATGTCTAGTAAAAGGTGGGTCCGCGAACCACGTCTGAAGTCTTTGCGTTCTTCATAATTTCTGTGTTGTATGCAGTGGGTACATTTTCATTATGAGCCTGGGGCTCCAAAGGTTTAGCGTTTTTCAAAACTAAGGGAAGAAAAATGTCAGCTCTAATACTAAATAAATGAAGGGCCTTTTTACCTTGAGATGGCACGCATCCACCATCCATGTGCTCACAGGTACATTCACCTCCCAAGAAAGCAGGTAAATTCTCGGGTGCAATTTGCTTTAATAAAGGCTCTTTAAAGTCAGCCCCAATAATTTGAATCTTGGCAATGGTCTACGTTTCATTTATAAAAAATTAGGCATTTCCCTTTCAGTAATATACACTTCTTATCTTACTCCAGGATCTAACCAAGCCTTGACAATTTTCCAAACATATACAAACGCACCAGGTGCATTGACCAAGAAAAATTTGTTAAGTGTCTCAGGATAGTATTTTTGATCACAATCTGCAATTGCACGGATAAAGTGCAAGGCAGGCATATGCAATTCTTAGGATAGAAAAAAAAATTAGCTTCTTAATACTACACTTTAAGAGAATACACAAAACTTACGACTCCAACCCATGTTGGTACAATCAAAAATCACAGTTTCGCGATTAATATGACGCCCGGCCGCTTTGGAGCAGTCCTTCATCACCACACGATGTAAAAATTCATTACAACCTACATGATAACCTTGCACTTCTTCCACTGTAGCATGTTTAGCGATATCCTTTGCCTTATGGTAACCCTTTTTTTTTAAAAAATAAATAAACGGTTGAGTATCATCCATTTTCCTATCCTTTCTTCATCACCTTACCAATCTTTCAATATAAATAGGACATCCTTCTCTATCTGTCTTATGAAGACAGGCACCACCCATATACTTGTTAATTCTCAATACGGATTCGGATACACCGGGAAGTGCTTCTAAATTACTGTCGGGAATACTTTGATAACCACGAACAGCATATAAAACAGGCAACTTGTTTTCAAGTGTGGCAACTGGGTGATGATCAACATCATTTGATTTACGCCATTCAAATGTTTTTAACAGTTGATCCTTTGCACCTGCCTGTAATAATGTCCATTTACTTTTTAATTTCTTTGTTTATAGCGTCCTATTATACAAACAAAAACTTACAATGTTCCAGCTACGAGCAATCAAGAATTGTTCAAGATACTACATAATAAAATTAGATTGTTATACAGGCACTTCTCATTCAAAACTTACATCGTCAGATACAGAGTGCTCAATAGCACCAAGCTCAACACGGAATTGCTTGAGACGTTCAACTTGTTCTTCAGGAGTCATTTAAGTTAATTAAAGGAATAGAAAATAGAAAAGTGAAAAGAGCGAGTTGAATCTCTTTTTTAGGTTTAAGCTCAAAAAGCATTGATTATTCAGATTGACGGGACCTACAGCTTTCACACTTTAAATTCAGACAATGTTAGACGAATCAAAATGGCCGTGTCATTTGTCTTCACCAAATGTTACACTATTTGCGAAATTATTAGTTCACTTATCGCACAAAGTTTGAAAAAATCAGGTTCATAGTGTGAAAATATTTATTTTCATTATGCATTTAGTCAAAAACTTGATATGTATCTTGATGGGCGAAAGCGGTAACTGCACGGGAAAATTACTTTTGTTTGAAGTGCCAGGGATGGAAGGATAAGCTGATGCTTTTCTTTTGAGGTTTGGTCTTGTTGTTGGAAGTGCTTGGCTGCCCTGTTGCGTACGAACCTTTCAGGTCTAATGCTATTTTACCACAAACCCAAACAAAATTTGTCTCAAATTCAACGCTGAGGCCATATCTCTGTTATTGAACTGCTATCTTGCAGACATTTCTCATTGGTACATCCACAAGTTTTAAACTGGTATTCAGTTTCATAGTATTCTAGATACTAACACATTTAGTTTAATCTTAACAAACCATGACATATTACAGTAGCATTTTTAGTTCGTCTGAACGGCGTAGGGGTTTGAGGTTCTTTGCATTTTCAAAGGTAGTATCATCTTTACCCGAAGAACATAATAAGGGAGGTTTGAAGTCATCCAACAAATAGACTTTGAATCCTTCTTTCTGAAGCATGTTTTTTATTCCAACTCCTTTGGTGGGTTCGTGGTACTTTACGTTTGCTGCAATCGAGTTACCTATAAAAACTATAGAGTCTCGTTTAAACTTTTGTCTTAGCTTTTTAGCTAATCGCTTTTCCGATTGCTTCATGTTAATACTACTTGAAAGCTTCATTTTGCGATAAGATAAAAAATTAGGAGTCCTGATTCCTGGAGGTATATTCTCATAACCGTAGTAGTTGTTGAAGCATTCAGACACATCTGCTCTAGCTTCTATATAGTTTACAAAAAAAAAAAATTGTTCACTGAAGTGGAGCTTCCTAAATTTTCTGGACTTTGTTTCAACTCCTTTCTGATGAATTGTGTATCTGTAACCCATTCTGTTTTGGGAAGTGCATACAATATTGTAGGCCTCTTCGACCTGAATCAGCGAAAACACATTTACCGACATCAGCAAGAAGGCCTTCTTTTTTCAGATCTTCCATGTATTTGAAGGGATTCTTGTCTTCTATTTGGTTTTATTCTTCTTACCACCTCTTCTCCCTGGATCATAGTTTTGTTTAAGAATAGATACACCTGCGCCGTCAGTGTATATCATTCCTTTGAACTTCATTTATTTACTACAACCTTGTGGTTCCATTCCTTTTGAATTGAGATTTATAGTTCCACCGTAAACTACTTGCTTGTCCAATTGTGTTAATACCCTATTCTTTAAGATTTGAGTATCCAAAATTAAGGTATCGATTGTCGTATAGCAGGGAATAAACATAGTTCTTATAGGGAAGCAGTTTATAGATTTGTCACCTCACAAACTATCACACGTTTTAGCAATTTGGTAATACGCCTATAAAGCTTTGCAGGATTTGCTTTACAATAATAAAAATGGAGCCTTTCTTAAACTTGTAATCTTCAGAGTAACAACTGATCAAATGTTTTGATTTATTTAGCGCGTTCCAATCAATGAAATCCCCTTATCTTTGTCTGGCGGATGTTTGAAACACAGGCAGATATCGCACCAAATTTATATTAAACGAATATCGACCTGATATGCTTAGCACAAATGTATTGTGTATTGTCATCAACTGCACGAGGATCTTCAGCTCCCAGAGGGTGTCTCATTGGAATTCATATTTTAATAGGAACAGCAAACATTTATAAACTATATTTTTAGTCAGATTATTTTAGCAATTTGGTACATTTGGTTAACCCTTGGTCTATTTTTTTCAAAAAATTACGCCAATAATTTTGGAAAATAGTGTATAAAAAGCCATATGGCCCCCAATCAATAAATTGATTTAACATCACGTTTGAAACTAGTTCATGCAAGTAGGCCTTTTTTTTTTAATTGGTGACTTTCATGACGATTGATGATTTAATCGCTGTTGTAACATGGAGCATGCGCACCCATTTGAGACATTTGATTGGCCGATTAAATTGCTCTAAGAACCAATTAGTTCTACCTTTTTTTTTTTTTTTTTTTTTTTTTTTTGCATGACCTGTCAATATTAACAAGCTTTTCTTTCTTTCTACTTTACTTCTTAAATATATCTATCAGAAACACTTCATATGCAATCTACTTCACAGCATGAAATTCAACCAACAAAGCTACCTAGCTTGCAAGAACTCGAAAAAAAGAAGAAATTTAACTGGTTTATGGTCAGAACAATCCTCACCTCGGGCGCCGGGTTTTTTACAGACTCATACGATGTTTTTATTATCAACTTGGCAATGCCAATGATTGGATTTGTATATTACTCAAACAATGGTAACAAAGTACCTGCACAGACGGAAGGAATTGTGAAAGGCATGGCTTCTGTAGGTACTTTAATTGGCCAACTAACGTTTGGTTTTATGGGCGATATTTTTGGTCGAAGAATCTACGGGTTTGAACTTCTAATCATCATTATGGGAACAATAAACTGCGCTACATCTGCTTCTACCGTACGAGGCGTTTCGGTACTCGGGTTTTTAGGTCTATGGCGTCTTATTTTAGGCATAGGTATAGGAGGCGATTACCCCATGTCTGCTACCATCACCTCTGAATGGTCTTCAACAGGGAAGCGTGGTATGATGATGGCACTCATTTTTTCGATGCAAGGTATAGGTAATCTTGCTGCAGCTATTGTCACTTTGATCATTTTGGCTATTTTTAAACAAGCGATCAATGCTGATGTAATGAATCTGGATTATGTGTGGAGACTATGTATTGGATTGGGAGCGGTGCCAGCAGTGGCTACAGTCTATCTTCGATTCACAATGCCCGAATCACCACGCTATGCGCTCGATGTCAAGCATGATGTCGAACAAGCCACAGCAGCTATCGCAGTGAAAGGTGACAAGTTAAAAGAATCAACCATCCAGGCTCACAACAAACGTGTTATTGATCCTATCAATATGGAGAAACGTAGCCATTGGGCTGAATTCAGAGCTTATTTTCGTCAATGGAGACATCTTAAAGTGCTGCTTGGTACTTCGCTTTCGTGGTTTTTACTAGACATTGCGTTTTATGGTCTTGGTCTAAACAATAGCTACGTGCTATCTGCAATTGGGTTTAGCAATAAATCGACTGCGTTTGAGACTATGTGGTGGAATGCTGTTGGTCAAGTGATTATTACAGTACTTGGTTCTGTACCAGGATACTACCTATCCGTTATCTTTATTGAAAGTTGGGGTCGTCGTACAATTCAAATAATGGGATTTTCTATGTGTACAATTCTATTCATCATTCTGTCTGCAGCATATTACCAATTGCGCGATCGATCTGTACCAGCATTTATTGCCATCTTTACTTTGGCTCAACTTTTTCAAAACTTTGGTGCAAATACAACCACGTTTATTATTCCCGGTGAAGTATTTCCCACAAAAGTCCGGTCTTCAGCACACGGTATTTCTGCTGCAGCTGGTAAAGCTGGCGCGATTATTGCATCGTTTGCGTTTAATGTGCTGGTGGAGACTAATGATACGTACCCGGGAGAACATGCCTTTTTACCAGAGACATTAGGGATTTTCGCTGCCATTATGTTTTTAGGCCTGATTGTCACTATTCTCTGGGTGCCCGAAACAAAAGGAAAGGATCTGGAAGAGTTTGAAGAAGATTATGTGGCGCCATCAGTAGCACCCGAAGTTACCCAAACAACAAATGATGGTCATTTCAAAGAGTAAAATCAATAGTTACCAAGCTTGATACCATGCAAAAAAAAAAAAATTACAGAATCAACGATGGCGTCGGCTAATCCATCAAGGAAGTCATGCTCGCATGAAATAAATATCGTTGTTTCATTACTTAGTGATTATCAATGAAATATCAACTTTTGTCATCTTTGAAGAAATAAAATCTCAATCATCCTTTTTCCTTTACTTGTTCTTCGTTTTTGGTTATCTGCTTTCTGCTTTTGTTTGCAGTTTATTATATTAATTTTATCAGAAGACTCCAGTTGACGAGTAAATATTCGCCATCTAAACTGTAAGATCTTTTACTGTACTCTTATTTAATAACCACTCAGGACGGCTTGTTGATTGTGCGATATCTACATCTACAAAGGACATAGAAATGAACTTCTTGACAAGAGCGATACCATAAATCATCGACCAGCCAAATTAGCGCATTTGAACATCAGTTGTTTTTTTTTGCTTTGAAGCTTGATTTTTTTGCAGTAAAATCTAAACAGGTCAGCGTTTCTGGTCGATAGAGGTTCCGTTGATTGCACCATGCTTGTAAAATGAAAGTACTGTCATTTAAAGTCAGTAACCGCCCTTTGAAATATGGACACCCGCCATTTTATTTTAAACATCACCTCGTTTGGCGTAGTGCTTACTTTACACGCTTTGTTACGTTAACTTTTTCATTTATTTTATCAGCATGTTGAGTATGTCTGGAGAAGATATAAAGGTAGGTGTGATATATTGGTTACAGCGCAATAAATCTAAAAAAATTAAATGAACGCATAAAAGGAGGAAGAAATAAATGTCGAAGCTCGTTATTCGATTTCGTCTTTAGCAAGCAGCATTCATTACAATTGTAAAAAGCACATTTATCTGCTCTCGAGATCTAGACGTGAACTTATGAAAACAGAAGATAGCCATGTCAAGAGCTCTGTATCCGAAGCACATTGTGATCGAGGAAATGCCTTTGAAGATAATTTATTTCAGCTGCATAAATCTGTCATGGTGGATCATTCATTGTCCACGGATTTCAAAAAGATCTTGCACGAGGCCGAACCCAACACGTATCTTTACCAACTCAAGTTTAAGCTACCCGAAGCATTTTACACTGACGTAATTGGCAACACGACGGCCTATCGAATCAACAACTTTATACCTGACTTTCTTTACATCCGCCAAGATCCCGTGACAAAAGTCCGCAAGATTCTCATCATTGATGCCAAATCATCCAAAGAAATGTCCAAATCGCATCAATTCCAAGTTACTTCCTATGCCTTCTTTTTAGAGTATCTTATCCGCGATATTCGAAATTTGGAGATCGACGAAATGGGTGGGGTGTGGTTACCTAATGATCTGGACAAACCCATCACTTTTCGTATTGATTTCGTCCTGAATAAGATCAAGTTCATATATATGAACACCTTGATCGAAATCTCCAACAACTCAGACCCAGATTGGATCTTGGGTAAGAAATGTACTACTTGTCAGTTTTTGACGCGTTGCAAAGGGGATGCCAAAGGTACTGTTCGGTCCATTCCCTACATGGATCAAGCAAAAGCATCTCGTCTAAAGGAGTCCGTCGTCGATATTGAGGATCTGTCAGAACTGCTGCAGAACCTCAAAATCGAATCGCAAACCAGCAGCACAGGGTATGAAAGCTATATTGATGCTTACACAGATACAAAACCTCAGTTTTTGGGGCATGCTTCGGTCACCATAGCCAAGGAAACTGATCATGCCATTTACATCTATCTCCAAGTAGACAATTTTTCTCAAAAACCGTTTCTCTACGGTATAGAAATCACTGACTCCGAATCCAACCAAAAGATTCTTAATAGGTATTATGCAACAGATTACGACAAACATATAGAACATCAAGTGGAAACATATAGTGCCTTTGTGGATAATTTTGTTTCTGATTTGGCTCTCACACTTTCTCTCATGGATGAGGTATCTTCGCGCTGTCTCATCTATGTCTATAACGGGTTAGAGAAATCAGTGATCCAAAGCATGTTGACGAATATCGTCTCTTCCGAGGGCAAGGATCTCATCACCCTCAATCAAGCGCGTAAAGAAGAGATTGTCTCCGACGCAATGCGATGTCTGGTTGTCCTATTCCAAGACACTCAGCTTTTAGGTCTTCCTGGTGTAGTTGATTTTCCTAGTATGGATGATATTCAACGTACCTCTTCCGTTGGCCGATTTGTTAGTATTGAAGACATTTTGCAACAAAATATTGCGTTGGGCGTGTCGGGATTTTACAGCCTATTTGACGCTGTCACCTGGATGGCAGAAGCATTTATTCAAGATGAAGACGATGATCTTTCTGGCCTTGACCTAAATGACATTTACAACTCTTGGAAAGGTCCTCATGTTGAAGACGAATTACGTTACAGTACTCAACATTACGTAAGTCAACGGTTTTTCTGGTTACAAGAAATCATGCAAACCTTTTGGTCGCTGGCGAACAGATATATGGAGGACAGTGATTGTGAGTTATTCCCATTGATTTGTAAAGTCTTTCAATGGCCCGTAGTACAACCCTTTAGAAACCCCATATTGGCTAAGTTAGTCTTTTTCAGACAGCTGGAGTGTATTAAGGCGTGTGATGACCTTCGAATGGATCGTATCCGAGACTTGTCAAGGATCGACCATGCAGGCATGGGCGAAACAAATACTGGCGGTCTTATTCTGGATTTGGTGGGTCAACAACGTGTAAATCAATATGTCACTCATTTACGCTTCGCCATCAGACCCTTGACCAATGGGCCTTACGTTCAACAAAAAATTGACCGTTTGTCTATCGATACCTTTAAACGTTACATCCTTGTTCCTGATACACGTGAGGTGAGTACATCTAGAATCGTTATAAATAAAAGTGTGTGGCTAATTACAAGTGAATTATATAGGATATCATTAGTACCATTCAGTATTCCGATTTACTCTATTTAAACAAGACGAATTACGTGAAACATGCCATCCGTTGCGTTAATGTGGCAGAAATTAATGGCGATGAAGTTGTATTAGCAGGAGCTTCGATACCCAGCACTATCACATCCACACGATACCGTTTATACCAGCGTTACGTGGATTTTACCACATTAGCCAATATTGAAGGTTTAAAAAGATTGGATGAACAAGAGGACATGGATGTTATAGTATGTAAACACCCACTTGCAATTTTTTTTTTTTTTGTTTATTATTATGATTGATCAACAATAAGAGAAAACAAACAAAAAGCAAGTCTAACTTATTCAAAACATAGAAATTGATTGAAGATCCTAATAGCTGGGCTGATATTCATGATGAAACATCACATTTGGATGCAACGGCTATTAAACTGCGTGATGCATTTTCCATGTCGCCCTCACAAAAAGATATTTCTGCTAATATCCTAGAGAAACGCTTACAGATCATTTGGGGACCACCAGTGAGTATACAAATACAAAAAATGAACCCCTCTATATTATCCTTAACTTTAAAAAAAGGGCTCGGGTAAAACGGAATTCTTGGCGTTATTCGTAAATTGGTTCATCCAATGTTCTTCCAAAAAGGATATCCTCATTGGTGTTACTGCTTTTACACGTGATGCCATCTTCAATCTGTTGAAACGCATTGAAAAAATCCAGAAACGTCATGGGTTTACTAATCTGTTTTCTATCATCTATGTACATGGTCCGACCAATGACAAAACTTTTGATGACGATTCGAACATGATTGGTTGTACTTGGGATAAATCGTATAGCCTTATTCGTGGCATGAATAAAGATGAGGCCAAACCCAACATTTATGTAATGGGTGCTACCGTCTGGTCCTGGGATAAAATTAGAACCAAATGGAAGACATTTAAAGGTTGTGATATGCTGATTTTAGATGAAAGCACTCAGGTACAAACCAGCAAAAAAAAAAAAAAAAAACTATAAATAATACTGATTGCATAAAAAAAAGGTACTTGTGTCTGACGCATTACTCGCAATTGCCTGTTTGAAAAGACCTAATGGAAAACTCATCATTGCAGGAGATCACATGGTACGTGTAAACTGTATAGATTAAAAAAAAAAAAAAAAAAAAAAAGAAAGGCCATCATCTTCATCATCTTATTCTCTCTCTCTTTGGAACAGCAACTGGGTCCCATTATTAAGAACGATTATTCGAATACGATATCACGTCTAGATGACCCGCTTTTGTTCGGATCTATTCAGCAATGTCTAATGCGTACTAAAGAAAATCATGCAATTCCCACCCGGGAATTTCTCTTGCAGAAAGGTGCATTGCATGACTTTGGACCTAATACGCTTCAGCTCAAAGATAATTGGCGCATGGTATAAACTACTGTTACTTTTTCTATGATATATTTTAACACAATTTTATTCTATTTGTATTTAGAATGAAGAGCTGAATGAATTCTTCCAACAAGTCTATGGTCCAGATTATACCTCACGTTATCCAAAAATCAAACTACATCTAGACTGGACAGGGATTGAAGATCCCAAGTTAAATTTAATTCAGCGTATCTTGGACCCCACACAAGCTATGACACTAGTGAAACTCGAAGGCTTTGGCTTCGATAACAGTGTGGTGGAAGCGGAAGCCGACGTGGTAAAGACGATCGTTGAGCTTTATTTAGAGGCCCGACAAACAAACGTATCTCCAGCCCATATTCCCGTGCATCGAGACACGGATGAGCCCAAAGTCATGATCGTCACGCCCCATAATAAACAGCGCATCGCCATCAAAAGAAGAGTACCCTCAGCCGTACCTGTGGATACTGTGGAAAAAATGCAAGGACAAGAATGTGATTTCATCATTGCGTGCTTCTCTTGTGCTAGTAGTCATCAACGCAACTATCAATTCTTACGCGATTTCAGAAGATGGAATGTAGCATTATCACGCGCCAGGTAAGGAAAAGTGCTACACATTTTTCAATTACACGCTAAAATATTTATTTATTTATTTTGGCGAAAAAAGATGCAAGGTGGTGATTTTAACTGTGGATGCTATTATGAACCCAAATCCAACAGAAGGTATCCTTCAATCATTTGACAAGACATTAGAGCCAACCGATGGTTGGGCTTTACTCTGTTTATTACAGCAATGGACAATGAAAAAGAATTCCACTGTGAACTGGACTCTTTAATACATATAAACTAGTTTTTTTTTTTTTTTTGGCTTTATCTATATAAAAGTTTTTTGTGTGTGATTTTTTTTTTAATGAAACAAACTAATGGGGTGGGGTGGGGGAACAAAATACAGAATTTTTTTTTTTTTGTGAGTGCTTATAAAGTATAGTCATATCTTTCATTTTGAGAGAGAAATGATGATGTGGCAGTAGAAGTAGTAGAAGTGGGAGTAGTAGTGGCATTAGCAGCAGCAAGAGCGGTAGTGGAAGAATATCCGTGTGGAGACCCCTGAGAAGAAGAACAAGAGGATGATCGGGTTGAGGCATTTTGCTGTTGTTGCTGATGTTGTGAAACCATATCAATGTATGCTACGGATGAAGTATCCATACAGAAAGGTCCAGGAGAAGATCTTGTACGAGGTGAATGATTCATCATATGTAAAGGAGAGGATGGTTCATCCAAAGATTGAGTTGACAATGATCTTCCGACTTGACCGTTGTTATAATAAGGTGATGTCAGTCTATTTCCAGGGGTTGTCTTGCTGTTGTTGTTATTTGCTACCACATTTGTTGTCACGGGTGAAGGGTGTTGTGTGACCATGGCAAGTGGATCTGCCACCGACAGACGCTGTGATGAAGTGGAGGAACAGTTACTTGGTGAGAGAACGGGTGAAGGTAAGCCCACTACCGTCGTTGTGTTTGAAGGGTCCTTGAAAAAAGAAGAGGATCTGCCTTTTGCATTGGGAAAGACTTTGGAATAAAATGGTGTGGTATAAATCATCTTGCTATCACACATAGCGGCGGCAGCAGCGGCCGCAGCAGCAGCGGCAGAGGCAGAAGAAGGTGATTCTAGGCATGCTTCATTACCGGCAGTATTAAAATTCGGAAGGATACCTGTTTCAGAATAAGTACTAGTTAAATCCGGACATGATTGACGATGGGAATAAAACGGTGTTGTACTGGTAGAATAGTTATTGTTGTAATTATTGTTTGGTAAACTATAAGTTACAGAAGAATTCTGTCTAGCTCCGTAATAGTTATATTGCTGCTGCTGCTGTTGTTGTTGTTGTTGTTGTTGATAAGTATAAGGATGACTGCAGTAACTATATTGGGGTGTTCGGCGAAGTGCAGCAACAGAAGAAGAAGAAGTTACGCCTGCATCAGTTGACTGAGATCTACCGTCACGGTAATTACGGACTAATAACCAAGGGTCATCCGTTGAACGATGATGTAGAGAAGGGTCGCTGCTGGATCGGTTAGAACGACCACGTACATTAGTTCTGACTCTCTGTTCAGTATCAATAGCGTATTGATCCACAGTCCAATAGGAACCTTTACCAGGCTCATTGACTGGACGAGGCACACGAACAAAGCTCTTATTCAAGGAAAGGTTATGACGAATTGAGTTCTATATTAAAGATATGAGTTACACTATTTATTTTAATTTTCCCCTGAAAAAAAAAAACAAAAAGGTGGTACCTTCCAGCCAGAACCTGCTGATCCGTAATATGGGTAATGATCGATAACCCATTGATAGATTTGACTGAGAGTTAACTTATTTTCAGCACTGCGTTCAATAGCATATTTAATCAAGGTCGCGTAGGAATAAGGTGGCTTCCCTTCTGTGTTCTTTTCCACACACATATCCGTTGTTGAATTACGACTTCTGTGCGACTTTGATGTATCAGACATATACACATCAGCTTCTGATGATTCATTATTGTTATTATTGTAATAGTCTGTGTTGGACATCCAAGGTGTAGTCTCCTTGTGCATCTTTGTATTTCTTGAAGATAAATACTGCATTACAAGCTTAATTTTTTTTTTTTATAAAGAAGTGGAAAAAAAAAGGAAACACAAAAAGAAAAGAAAAAAAAATATTTTTTATAAAAAAAAAAAAAAAAAAAAAAACGAAATCAGGTGTCGTTGATGTTTGAACCGTACTTTAGTAAATGACGTGGTATTCTCATTCAACACAGGCAAGTGAAGAAAAAAAAAAAAAAAAAAAAAAAGGAATAAAAAAAAAAAACTCTATTTTGGCGCGTAACAAGTAGATGGATTGGATATTGAGAAAGAAGAAAAAAAAAAAGAGTAAGAGTATGTATCATTATAAAAAGAGATAGTGTAGTTTAGTTACATGTATGATGGGGTGGCTATTTTAACCCTGCCTCCGTGAAAGATTCAACTAGTGCTTCAGTTAATATTATCATTATCCTGATTTGGTCAGATAACTTGCTAAACTTTTCTAGGTTCAAAAACGAACTGATAGGATTCCTCTTTTCCCTCTTTTGGGAAATTCAAAGTGTTTCAAAAGCGAGGGAATGAGATCCACGGGCTTAAAATAATTTGGGGGGAGAGACGAATCATGTAATTCCCACAGCACACACGCAATCTTCTTTACCTTTCTTTTTAAGATTTTGCTACTTTATATACACTATAAAACTATGTTGCCATGACAGCAAGTCAAAACAAAGAAAAGAAGCTTTTTGATCGGTTTATGGTAACACCTGATCCAACAAGAGAGAGATTTTCATAGAAAAAAAAAAAAAAAAAAAAAAAAAAGGAAAAAATCACACGCCGGATTTAAAGATAGATTTGAAATGTGTTACTATGGAAGCGGAATGCTTTCCGTTATATTCATGCAAAGTATCACATGATATTGTCAATTTTTTTTTCTTTTTTTTTTTGATTATTTATTGTTGTTCTGGAGAAGAAGGGGGAGGAGGGGGAGCTAAAGGTTGACCCGATGCTGCTTGAGTCATCAAGTCCCAAACTGACATTTTCATTTCCTTCATCATTTCCATTTGTCTTTCCATGTCTTGTGCCATGGCTTCTTCTTGACTCTTCTTTTGTTGTTCGAATTCAGAAGCAAAAGTCTCTCTGACGTGCTTTCTCATTTGTTCTAAATAAGTAGGGGGAGGTCCTTCTACTTGAGCATTATTACCACCACCACCTAAAATAGATCCTAAATTACGAGATGTCTTCTTGCTCTTTTGTTCCTCTTCCCATTGCAAGCGATGCATTCTATTCATTTCTTGTTCACGCTTGGCCCATTCAAGAGGGATATATTCTCCCTCAAAACTCTTCAACACGGGTCGAATATCCTCAGGTGTGGTCAAAGCAACAGCTAATACCTTTTTGTTAACAACCAAAACACCATTTTAAACTCTTATACATAACCACATACCTTCCAAGAAGGGAATGTACTCCAAGAGACCTTGGTCTCTGACTTGTCCCTTCCATGGCTTTAAAGCAATACCGTTCTCGGGTTGCAAACTGAAGGCTTCGGGGTTAGAATCCATAATAATCACCTTGCTTAAATCACGGTTCAAGTGAGATAAGTCCTTGACGTATTTTCCATCCACATAACGCGTAGCTTCACGATACAATCTGTACATGGCATATTGGTAAGGATCAAGTTTATCTAAAATAGGCATGGCGTTCTACAGCTCATTGTCAGTGTCTGCGTACATATAAACGTGCATGATCTTACCATGGAGGATTGAGAGGTAAAGATGACGATTTCGTAGAATTGAGAGAGGTAAGAGAGGAAATAATCCACACCAGGTCTCTTGGCGTGACGCCAGCCGTGTTCTTTCTAATATAATTTTCAATCTTCTGTGTAAACTTTTCTTCCTATATCGTACTTACATCCCAAGTGGAGTGTACCAATGTCTCATCCAGGTTGATTACAAGTGTATAAGCACGACGATATGGCTCAGGTAAAGGCTCGGGAAGGAGTTTATCCCACATGGGATCACTCATACCTTGCTGGAACTCTCTAAATCTGTCACGACAACGGTTGTAAGCAGCACAAAGTGGGTTCTCCTCTACATACTATAAATAATAAAACCGTCAGTATTTACCCTGCTCTCTACACATTCGTCCTTTTTTCTACCTTATCCTCTCTACCATCCTCAAAGGGACGACCTAAAATGAACAAAAGTTTCAGTTAATTGACATTCCAAATGCGCTTTATTTTGACATACCGTAGTAGAACAAAGTACCAAGACCGAGACCAGTAATGGCACCAGTGGTCAATGCGATTTCCTTGTATTTGTTAGTCTTTTCACCCTTGGCTTTAAGAGGTTTCTTGTCGCCCTTGGGAAGAGTAGCTTTGCCCTTTGAACTGACTTTTTGGGCTAAAGCTTCTTCGGCCAACTTGTGAGCACCAGGTTGTTCTGTGGTGTAGGATCGTTTGAGAGCAGCAGAAGCTGTCTTTTGAAGTCTGGAGACACTTCGACTAAACATGATGACGAGATGATAGAAAGAGAGAGGGAAAAAAAGATTAGTGTGCTTTTTGGGTTCGGGAAGGGCAAAGAGGGGTGGCTTGTAAGAGCTTAACAACAATGCCGGGGTGCCATTGTTTAAATTTCCGCTGAGAGAGGAGCTACAACCTTTTTAGTATTTTTTTGATCGGTAGTTTTTTTTGGGGTACTGAATGCATGAAAAAAAAAAAAAAGTTACAATACAACAATATCCAATGAGTTTCGTAAAGCAACAAATAATTACATTTCTTAAAATATAATTTACCATTATTTGTTCCAAAAGTTCCTTTTAAATTCAACTGTAGTTATTTATTTTTACTTTATCTCTTTGGTATCTTGTATTTCTTTTGATCTCTTTCCCTTTCTTTCTCTTTATATATACCACCCTTTTTTACTTAAACAGAAGAAATAAAAATTAAGGGAAAATCATGGAGGAGAATATTTCACCGCCAAATACAATACCAAGTGGACAGAGAGCGTCAGACTCAGCTCCTACATTAGGCTTGAATACAGATGGAGCCAATACGAGTAAAGCTTCATTACCCGATATCAATTCGAAACAAAAGCAGCGCAAATCTCATAAAGATTTCCCTGAAATTCGGGCATATTATGCAAAGTAATTTTATTGTTAAAAAAGAAACAAAAAAAAAATTCCTAATATATAACAATAATAAATAGTATCGCTAAAGATGATACACCTAACAACAACAGCGTGGAATCTATCGCTTCTAGAGAAAGCCTACTTTCCTCTGCCGCCGAATCGTCGTCATTTAATATTCCTACTTCTAATTTACCTACCGTATCATTATCTGAAAGTAAGGAATGTTTATATCATTTTTTGTTTGTTTTTTAAAAACCCATTCCTTTTTTGAATATTTAGGCAACATCCTAGACGTCAAAGAAAGTCTGCGTCGAAAAGAAACACGTCCAGCTGAATTCCCACCCAAATATCTATCTTCTATTCCTCTCCCACCACCACAACATAATCAACAACAACCATTGCAGCAGCAGCAACAACAAAATCAACAGCAGCAACAACAACAATACAGAGACACCAATGATATTTTTGACGTTGATGTTCTAGCCGCTTTAGCTGATGGTGATGATGGCAGATACATGCGTTATGCCACTTCGGCCGATTCCATGCTCGCCCTTATCGAAAGTCGAAAATACCAAGGCACAAAAGCATTGACAGCCGGTGTCAATGACAGTCAAGCCTCTATCCAAACCAACACCAGTCGAAACAATAATATCAATAGCTTGCAAGGTTACGGTGCTCCTGATTCACTTTATCCAGCATGGGGTCCGCCAGACACTGTACCCATCACCTTGACTCAACTCGAATCCGTCTTTGATGATATCGCCAAAAAGTTCGGCTTTCAACACGATAGCGTCAAAAACATGAGCGAACACTTGATGGTCATGTTGGACTCTCGCGCATCCCGCATCACTCCTCAATTAGCCCTCGATACTTTACATGCCGATTACATTGGTGGTGACAATGCTAATTATCGTAAATGGTATTTTGCTTCCGAAATGGACACATACGACCAGACTGACCAAGAAAAGATCAATGCTTCAGACATTGGCGATGCAAGAGAACAATTGTTACGCATGGAAGAGAAATGGACTTTACGGATGCGGAACTTGACAAACCCCGAAAAACTACGTGATTTGGCTCTTTATTTATTATTATGGGGAGAGGCTGCTCCTGTAAGATTCACACCAGAGACCCTCTGCTTTATTTACAAGGTCGCTCATGATTATTACTGTCATGTGGAAAATCAGGCTATCACAGAGGTCCCAGAAGGCACTTATCTCGATAACGTCGTTACCCCCTTATACTGCTTCTTTCGTGATCAGACTTATATTATGGCGAACGGTAAATATGCTAAAAGAGAAACAGATCACGATCAAGTTATCGGTTACGACGATGTCAACCAGTTCTTTTGGCATTCCACCTGTTATGACCGTATCTTGATTGGCGAAGCAGGTAGTAAGCCTAATAAGGACAATACGCTTGGAAAATTACCACCTCACGATCGTTACAATGCTTTAAAAGGTGTGGATTGGAAAAACTCATTCACAAAGACTTACAAAGAGAAGCGTACATGGATGCATGCATCGATTAATTTCTCAAGAGTTTGGGTCATCCATATCGTTACTTTTTGGTACTATATTATGGCAAATGCTTACTCGCTTTACCTGAACGTGGATAAAGAAACTGCAAAGGAGGAAGTCTCGGTTCAAATCTCTATTGTTGCTTTGGGTGGTGTCGTTGCTTGCTTTCTCGTCTTGGTTGGTTCCTTTGCTGAACTCGCTTATTTACCTGTCAGTTGGCATAACTCAAAGTATGTTTTACGTCGTATCGGTATCTTGACCGTGCTCATGGTCATCAATGCGGGTCCCTCCTTCTACTGTGTTGTACTGGATAGAACCAGCTGGATATCAAAACTGGTTTCGATTATCCAACTTTTATACAGCGTCGCCATCACCTTACTCCTCTCTATCGTCCCTTCCTCACGTCTTTTCATGAGAAAATCACAACATACTCGACAAGAGCTCGCGAATGAAAGTTTCACCGCGAATTTTCCACCCTTGAAAAGTATTGATCGTATCATGTCCATCTGTCTTTGGATTTGTGTTTTCACTTGTAAATTGATTGAATCTTACTTCTTTTTGGCTTTATCGTTTAAAGATCCTTTAACAGTGATTAGTACTATGACTATCACCAACTGTAATGATAAATTGATTGGCTCCATGCTCTGTGAGCAAATGCCTCGTATTACAATTGCCATCATGTTCTTGATGGATCTCGTCTTGTATTTCTTGGATACCTATCTTTGGTATATTATCTGGAATACCGTTTTTTCTGTCTCAAGATCATTTTATCTTGGTATCTCCATTTGGTCTCCTTGGAGAAATATCTTTGCCAGTTTGCCCAAAAGAATCTTTGTCAAATTATTAGCTACCCCCGATATTCCCGTCAAGTACAAGCCCAAAGTCTTGTGCTCCCAAATTTGGAATGCCATTGTCATTACGATGTATCGTGAGCATTTAATTACTGTAGATCATGCTCAGCGTATGTTGTACCAACAGGTAAAGTAAACCAAAAAAAAAATAACGTTTATTTTTGAATAACAATGAAACTGTGTATCTAGGAAATAAATCCAATGGACGGTCAGCGTACATTAAAGGCGCCTACTTTCTTTGTCACTCAAGAAGATACTTCGTTCAAGACCGAGTACTTTCCTCAACATGGTGAAGCAGAACGTCGTATTCATTTCTTTGCACAAAGCTTAACTACACCTATGCCTCCTTCCCATCCTGTTGAATGCATGCCAACCTTTACCGTTTTAACTGTACGTTATATTTTATTTCTGCCTTTTAATATCAATTGGATCTGGATACTAACAAAAATGAATAGCCTCATTACGGAGAGAAAATTTTACTATCGCTACGAGAAATTATCCGTGAGGAAGATAACAGTACACGTGTCACTTTACTAGAATACCTCAAACAATTACACGCAGTGGAATGGGATAATTTCGTCAAGGATACCAAAATGCTGGCAGAAGATGGAGGTAGTAGTATCATGAAGCGCAGTGATTCCGATCTATCCGATGCTAGCAGTACCGAAAAGGACATTAAGAGTCAAGTGGATGATTTACCATTCTATTGTATTGGTTTCAAATCCTCCAAACCCGAATACACTTTACGTACTCGTATCTGGGCTTCTTTGCGTGCTCAAACGCTGTATCGTACCGTCTCTGGTTTCATGAATTATAAAAAAGCAATTAAACTCCTGTATCGTGTAGAAAATCCCGAGAACGTGCGTCTCTATGATGAAAAGGAGAATTTAGATCACGATCTGGATCGGTTAGCCAGACGTAAATTCAAATTCTTGGTCGCCATGCAACGGTATGCTAAATTCAATGCCAGTGAAGCAGAAGATGCCGAGTTCTTGTTCAGAGCCTTCCCAGAACTCCAGGTCGCTTATATCGATGAGGTCCCACCCACAGAAGAAGGTGGCGAAATCACTTATTATTCCGCCCTTATTGATGGTTTCTCTCCTATCGATGAAGCGGGTAAACGTGTACCTCGTTTCCGTATTCGTTTACCCGGTAACCCTATTTTGGGTGATGGTAAATCAGATAACCAAAATCACGCCGTTATCTTTTACCGTGGTGAATTTTTACAATTGATCGATGCCAATCAGGATAATTATCTGGAAGAATGTCTCAAGATCCGTAACGTACTTGGTGAATTCGAAACCTTAGAACCCACACATATCTCACCTTATTCTGCTGCTTATCAAAAATCCAAAAACTCTCCTGTTGCTATTGTCGGTGCGCGTGAATACATCTTTTCGGAAAATGTGGGTGTTCTTGGTGACGTGGCTGCTGGTAAAGAACAAACTTTTGGTACCCTAACACAGCGTATCATGGCTAAAATTGGAGGAAAATTACATTATGGTCATCCTGATTTTTTAAATGCGATCTTTATGACTACCCGTGGTGGTGTCTCGAAAGCACAGAAGGGTTTACATTTAAACGAGGATATTTATGCAGGCATGAACGCCTTCACCCGTGGTGGAAGAATCAAGCACACTGAATATTTCCAATGTGGCAAAGGTCGTGATTTAGGTTTTGGATCCATCTTGAATTTCACCACCAAGATTGGTACGGGTATGGGTGAACAAATGTTATCTCGTGAATACTATTATATCGGTACGCAACTTCCTCTCGATCGCTTCTTGACTTTTTACTATGCACATCCTGGTTTCCACATCAATAACATCTTTATCATGATGTCTGTTCAAATGTTTATGTTAGCTATCCTCTTTATCAGTTCCATGGGCGCTACTTTACTCATATGTGAATACAATGCAGACGCACCTCCAGAAGCTCCCTTGATTCCTGCAGGTTGTTATAACTTGGTGCCTATCTTTGATTGGGTTAAACGTTGTATCTTGTCTATTTTTGTCGTCTTCTTTGCAGCTTTCCTGCCCTTGTTTTTGCAAGAATTAACAGAAAGAGGCTTTTGGCGTAGTTTGACACGTATGGGTCGTCATTTTGTCTCCTTGTCCCCTCTTTTTGAAATCTTTGTGACTCAAATCTATACCAATTCAGTATTGGAAAACTTGGTCTATGGTGGAGCCATGTATATTGGTACAGGTCGTGGATTTGCTACCTCTCGCATCCCTTTCAGTACATTGTATTCCCGGTTTACGGGCCCTAGTATCTATGTGGGTGCACGTAATTTTGTCATTATGCTGTTTGCTTCTATTGCCTATTGGATACCCCATTTACTTTACTTTTGGTTTACAGTCGTAGCACTGATGGTCTCTCCTTTTGTTTTCAATCCAAACCAGTTTTCCCCTATTGATTTCTTGGTCGATTACAAGGAATTCATACGTTGGTTATCGCGTGGTAATTCGAACACCCATAAGAATTCTTGGATCGGTCATACACGATCTGCGCGTGCACGTATCACGGGTTATAAAAGGTCTGCACCTGCAGGTAACTCCAACGGGATTGCGGATTTACCTCGTCTAGGTTTAGGTGCTATCTTTATCTCGGAACTCATTTTACCATTGATTTATGCCATCTTATGTACTATCCCTTATAGTTTTGTAAAGAGTTTTGATTCCGAGGACTCTACTTTACCCGCTACAGGCCCTAGTCCCTTGATACGTATTGCTGTCATGGCTTTGGCTCCCATTATCGTCAATATTGTAGGCCTCATGATCTTTTTTGGTATGTCCGTGGGGATTGGTTGTATCTTGAGTAATTGGGTCGTCAAGTTTGGTTCAATCATGGCCGCATGTGCTCATGCTTGGTCTGTCATCAATGTCATCATCTTTTTCGAAGTCTTCTTTGTCTTGGAGGAATGGAAACTTTTGAATGTTGTCTTGGGTATGGTGTCAATGATTGGTATTCAACGATTTGTTCTCAAATTATTGACAGTGATGTGTCTTACGCGAGAGTTTAAACAAGATGAATCCAATCGTGGTTGGTGGACTGGAAAATGGTATGGTCGTGGGGTAAGTTGCAACTCTCTCAATATGTCTTGCTATGCATTCGAATGTTACTAACTTTATATATTATTCTTACTGGATAGCTTGGATGGCATGGTAAATAAGAAATCTATGGATTTAATATAAGCTTATTAACATCCCTTTCTTTCTTTCTTTTTCAATATAGCCATTACACAGCCAGCAAGAGAGTTTATATGTAAAATTATCGAAATGACCGAATTCTCTACAGATTTCTTACTAGGTCATGTAATTTTGTTCTTCTTGTCATTATTTATCGTGATCCCCTACATCAACACAGCTCATTCCTTGATGCTTTTTTGGTTACGTCCTTCCAAGCAAATTCGTGGTCATATCTGGACCGCCAAACAGCGGAAACAACGAAAGCGGGTTGCCATCTGTTACGGTTTGATGTTCTATAGTCTCTTTTTATTATTTGTGGGTCTTGTCGTGGCACCCATGCTCTTGGGCAAATCATTACTTTCTGGTTTAATCAAAGTGAAATCACTCCCTATTTAATTTTTTATGTAATTTATATATGTCTTATATCTTTTTTTTTTTTTCATTTCTTTTATTTGATACGATTAAATCACTTTAATGGATTGTAAAATCTTGACAGCAATTTCAAACTAAAAAAAAAAAACGAGTTAGAATAACATGATGATTGATTTTTCCAAGATATGGACTTACGCAGGCAACAATGACAGCAACAATGATCAGATAAATAATAATCAATGTTTGATACTCTACTCCGAAATTCGTGAGATGGTCTCGAAGCATGGATAATAAATCAGAAATTACACGAAGACGATCATTCAAAATTTTGGCACGTTGTGGGATTTCCAAATACTCTCGAATGGCTGTATACATAGGTTGTAAAGCAGGTTCCGACCAAAAGATCTCGGGTGTATCTATAGCACAAAAAATAAGTTTAAAAGGTCCATTCAATTTAATATGTAATAAGCATACCCAATACGTTAGAGACAAGGTTCACATTCATACGCAAAGTAAATAGCTGGCCATTGATCTTTGTGATTTCACTACGTGTTTTACCCAATCTTCCTGTCTCTGCCATTTCCTTGGGTAAGTGTTTGGTATCTTCAATGGTTTTATCCATGATATCTTCGTATCTTGCCACGACAGCACTTTGCGATAATCCGTGAGATAGAGTGAGTTTGATCATATGATTACTACTTTTTAAAGTGATCATATCATTAAAGATACGAGGCTTCATTTGTGATGTATCATATTGGAAATGAATTTCTTCAATCTGCATATCCTCATCTGGGTTATCACGGAAAGGTTCGATCGAGAACTGCATAAAATCCTCCAACATTAATAACTCCTCTGCTCTTCTGAAATTCCAAAAGACAACCACACCATAATCAAAGATGAATACTTCGCCTCCCTTGAAGGGTTCACGTACAGGCTTAAGTTCCTTTTCTTCCTGTTCCACCGTAGGAGAAAGTAATGGGGGAGAAGAAATGGGTATATCATTTTCTTGACTGAATGGATTATCAAAGATACCTTCGGGTACTTCTTCTTGTTGCTTTTGGAACTCGTCTAAAAGCCGTTGTTCTTGTTCTTGTTGCTGCCTTACTTCATCTTCTTGTTCTTCCTTCATGTAATATTCAGGGAAAGGCTGACCAGGTCTAGGTTGAACAATCGTAGGAGCTTCTGCAGTCATATTGAAATGATCCTCGTCATAATCCATCTCTTCTTCATCGTTGGTGTTATGACGATGTGGTGCTTTCGGTACATTACTTCGCACCTTGATATTATACAAGTTATCCTTATCCGGACGTAAGGTTCTCAAGGGGAAATGATAGGCTGCATAAAGACATTCATCATATAAACGAGGTGCTACACGATGATGTTGTCGTAAAAATGGCCGAAGACGAGTCAAATCGTATCCTTCACCTGTACAATAAGCAGCAGCTCTAGGTAACAGAGCTAACTCTCGTTCATCTTTGGTCATGCGTTCAGCAGGTGTACGTGAGCCAAAAGTCCATTCAATAGGTAAAGGAACGCCAGCCGTACGTGGTTGACGCTGTTCATCCTGCCATTGTTGATGCTGATGGTCGTCCATGGAGGTGCGAAGGGGTTGTTCTTCTTCCAAGTATTCCATACCCATGGTGGTATCCGAAGAGGAGCTAGGATGCGCATCGATGGGTAAGGTGGACTTCATAGTTGTATCGGCATCATCAGCTGAAGATTGCGGGAATAAAACTAGTTTTTGAGACACTTTGGTACTTCGAAGTGGTTGTGTGGGTTTACCACGTACTGCATTATGATTGTTGTCGACAGTCGCTGCATTTGTATTGTGAACAGATTGCGGAATCGGATTAGATTTCAGTACTTGTTTAGAAATGGCTGAAGGCTTTTGACCTTTTGAACTTCCCTCTCTATTTGACATGATGTTTGACAAGGAAAAAATATGTTGTAAAAGAGAAAAAAAAAAGAGATACTTGGGGACGGGATTTTTTGTGTGACCATTTGCTTGAAACTATAAAAAAGAAGGTCTCACATCTTATGCTTAATTGATAGTTCATTCTAAGTAACAACTTAATCTAATGGAAGATTGTCTTATATTGTCTCGTTTGTAATTCTCGATGGCAAAATATACCCTCTTATACACATACACACTTGCATAACAATTTATCATACAGCACCTTAGGCATTCAAAGTCAGTTTCTGTACCCTTTTATTTGTTTTTCCTGTTACTTTCTTTTTCAACGTTTACAATTAAACAACAATGGGTTTATTAACCATTTTAAAAAAGAATCGCCAAAATGAAAAGGAGATGCGTATCCTCATGTTGTAAGTTTAAGCTATCATTACTAATTCCGTCCACTCACCCTTCGAAACACAAACCTGTAGAGGTCTAGACAATGCTGGTAAAACCACCATTTTGAAACGCATCAATGGTGAACCCATCGACACTATTTCACCCACACTAGGCTTTAATATTAAAACACTCGAGCATGAAGGGTGAGATATAAATAACACTGACAAAAACATGTACTAAAGTCAGGAGAGACAGGTTCAAGCTGAATATTTGGGACGTGGGAGGACAAAAGTCTATTCGTTCTTACTGGCGTAATTACTTTGAACAAACCGATGCACTCATCTGGGTGGTCGATTCGGCCGATCGTTTACGATTAGGGGATTGTAAACGAGAATTAAGCTTATTATTGCAAGAAGAACGGTTGGCAGGTGCAACGTTATTGGTGTTTGCTAATAAACAAGATATTGCGGGTGCTCTCACAGAAACCGAGATTAAGAATGTAAATAGAGCAGACATATTTTAATAAGAGAAGGAGAGATATTTAACGTGTTTTATAGGCTTTGGGTTTGGAGGATATCAAGAGCCATCATTGGGCTATTCTTGCATGCAGTGCAGTAACAGGGGAAAATTTATTGAGGGGCATGGATTGGGTAGTAAATGATGTTGCATCAAGAATTTATATGCTTGATTAAAAAAAAAGAAAGAGTCATAGAAAGAGAACGAGAGAGAGTGAAAGAGTACAATAAAAGTGGGGAAAAGAAAAGAAAGGGGTGAAATATATACAGTAAAATATGATGGACTACTTGAAAGATATATCTAAGACGTCCACTACATCATCTACTTTAGCAAGATCTTCTAGAAAAGGAATTAAATCAATCAATTCAGAATCATGCTGATCGTTAAACCATGTAGAAACAGGTACAGCATTAGAGGGATGAAAACTGTAACTGGCAGGTGTATTATCCAAAATGATGACACTTTTTAAATCACGGCCTAATCTCGACAGATCCTATAAGAACAACTGTTGATGAGATTCCTTTTTTGTTGTTGTTATGAGTATATGATAATGTTTTACCTTAATATAAGTTCCCTTGTGTGGATGACATGATTCTCTGAACAGGCGGTGATGAACCACCTTGTGTAAATCAAATTTATCAAGCACTGGGTCTGCATATTTGGAAAGACTGGCAGTAAATATTACGATTTCATACAATTCACCCATACGTTTCATGAAAGCATCTACACCGGGTCTTTTTAAGACAAACACATTATGATAGTGTCCTTCAATTTCAACTGGTACGACAAAATCCGCTCCAGCAACCGTCTTGAATGAACTATGAATTAATGTTTCATCAAGGTCTAACACCAGACATTTTCGACTGCGATGTGCCTTCTCCAGTGGTTCCAGTAAGCACGACACCTGAATAAAATTATTATGAGTATCTATTTTCCTTATGGAAGGTTATTCTGTTCATTTACATTAGATGCTTGTTCATCTATTGTTGCTTCTTCTGCTAATTCGACTTGTTCTTCGGGTTCTTCTTTCTCATCTGTACTTTCCTTTTCAATGGACTGATTTTGTTGCAACTCTTCCACTGTTGTGTTTGCAGGTATATTCTTTTCTGTAACATGTGGCGTTGTTTCCTTTTTGAAGGAGCAGCACATTAACAAGGACAAGAAACTTTTTTTCGGTTTGGCTGCATTCGTGTCTACAAAGTAATAATTAGTCTCTTTAGAAACTAATAAAGTTAAGCCTTCTCCTACTTTTACGACGAAAAGAAGAGCTTCTGGTTGTTTGTATAACGAGTGTTGAGCCTTTATCTTTATTCATTTATTATTATTTAAAAAAAAAAAATAGGTGCGTGAGAGTGTAAAATTTTATAAGGAAAAGAAAAAGAAAGAGAGAGGAGAAGGAAATGATTTTTAACCCAATGTCATTTCAGGAACACGGAATTTGATCCGAGTCAGCAAATAATAATAAAAAAAAAAGTGGTTAAATAAAGGAGTTGAAACTTGTTGAGTTTTTCTATCTTCTTTCACTTTTTGTAATAACAATTTTCAAGGATGAGTAATGAAAACGAACCCTTGTTGGGACAGACTGAAGAGCGCCATGTACCTACTGTCTGGTCTTCCTTCAAAGTAACCTTGTATTCCTCCTATATCAATTACTTTTTGATCTTTGTGCCTATTGCTATTGTCTTTTCTATCTTGGACGCGTCCCCTACTGTTGTCTTTACTCTCAATTTTATTGCCATCATTCCTCTCGCTAAACTCTTAGGCTTTGGTAAATCATGACTTATTATTTTACTCATAAACATTCTAACTTAGTAACCCATAGCAACCGAGGAAATCGCCTTGAGATCAGGTTCTACCATCGGCGCCTTATTGAATGCTACTTTTGGTAACGCTGTTGAACTTATTTTGGGTATTATCGCTTTAAAAGAGGGATTAATTAGAGTTGTCCAAGGTAACGTTTCATATATCTTGTTTGTATATATACTAAACACCCTTTTATCGTAATCGTTAGCATCGGTTTTGGGTTCTATACTGTCTAATCTTTTGCTCGTAAGTTACGATGTGCTAGACTTTTGGTATGTACTCATTTTTTTATTGTAGGTGCTCGGCTTTTGTTTCTTCTTGGGTGGTGTAAACCGAACTGAACAAAAATTCAATGTTACAGGTATGTAAATACGTGTGTGTGTGTGTGTGTGTATGTGTTATTAAAACCATCTTTCAACATGTAGCTGCTCAAACGTCCTGCTCTCTCTTGGCTTTAACCACCCTCTCATTGCTTGTTCCTGCAGCATTTTCGGCTTCTACCCCTGACGATCAAGAAGATAAAGAAGGCATCCTTCAGCTCAGTCATGGAGTGTCTATTGTTTTATTGATCGTCTACCTTCTGTATTTATTCTTTCAGGTAACACAAATTCATTGTTATTTTGTATTGCTAGACTCTAACACTTTTTTATTAGCTCAAAACACATACATTCTTGGTAAGTAAAAAGGTCAATATATAGGATAGGAAAGATTACTAAAACCAGCATACAGTATGAAGATGAGGAAGATGAAACAGAGTTTCCTACCACAACACTTGGCTTTTCTGTCGGATCGTATGTTTCTTTGTGTTCTATTTGTTTGTTTGTTTAGCTAACGAGTGTTTCTATGTTTAGACTTCTTGTGATTGCTTGTGTTGTATCTGTCCACGCTGAATATCTTGTTGGAGCGTAAATGTTTATTGTTTATGATAAACAAACCGTGTCTAACCTTGTTCTTTTAGAATCGAAGGTGTTGTAGAACATTGGGGTATCAATCAAACGTTTGTTGGTATTATTCTTCTCCCTATTGTTGGTAATGCGGCGGAACATGTCAGTTCTGTTACGTTTGCCCTTAAAGATAAGATGAATTTGTGTATCGGTATTGCTGTTTCATCTTCTCTCCAGATCGGCTTATTAGTTTCTCCTGTACTTGTCTTGACTGGTTGGGCTATTGGTCAGCCAATGACATTATTCTTTGAGGATTTTGAAACAGTCATCTTATTTGCAAGTGTTTTAATTGTAAATTACTTGATTCAAGATGGTAGATCAAACTGGTTGGAAGGTGTCTTATTACTGGTAAATATTTCCAATCTGTCTTTATATTACATGATAAAACTAAACTCTTTTTATATATAACAGTCTTCTTATGTCATCATTGCCATGGCATTTTACTTGTATCCTAAATAAATAAATAATAAAAAAATTCTTGGCTCATTCTCACGTATTTTTCCGCAGATCATTCAAAAAAGACATGTCATACAATCCTTGTGTTCCAACCACTTTTTTATTTTAATTTTTTTTTGTTTTTTCTTTTTCTTTTTCTCTTTTTTAAATGACTTTCACCCATCTCGAGACAATGAACCCATTCGCGACCCATTCTCGCAAAACACAACGAGTTTATAAATCACCTGCGGATGCCAATGAACCAAGTCCATTTCAAAAAGAAAAGAATAAACCATTGGATATCGATGCCGAGGATGAAGAAGCGGGCACAATTTTAATGTCCTTAGCACAACATGCAAACAGAATACACACAACATATGATGAAAAAGTAAGCTTCCTTTTTGGCTTGTGTAACTCTTTATTTATTTTTTTGAATATAGCCTGCAAGAAGTAATTCAATGTCCATACGAAATCTATTAGGTATTATTTTTATTATTTTTTGTCATCATATTTGTTGTATTCACCTCTTTTATAGATTCCGAGTCTGATGCATCCATTATATCACCAGTAAGAGAAAAGAAAAATTTACGAATCATTTCATGATACTCACTCAATTCCCGTAGCATGTGTCACTATCCACAGAATCAATCTATCACGAAAATAGGCGCAATAGTAAAAAAGGTTTCCAGAGTAAGTATTCTGGTATCAAACTCATAATGAAAAAGAAAGAAAAAAAACTCATGCAGCTTATTTAGTCTGTATAACTCCCCGTCGAAATTCAACGCTGGTCGATGGCCATCCCATCATGGAAGATCGACGTACAAAATCCTTTCGACATCCAAGCAATGTTCGCATGCCAGTCAACAAACCCGCCAGATCAAAGTACAAAAGAAGCACAGCTCATATTCATATCAGTTATCGAATTCATGCTCACAGGACTTATTTAGCACGTCCCGTAAGTCCTTTTTTTATTATTATTATAATATTTACTCACTCGGCTAATTATTGCTTAGTACGAAACAAGTCCATACCCAAGTGCTTTTCGCCCACCACCAAATCATCAATATTGGAATCATCCATCATACCATTATCAACAAGACGCTGTATAAAAAAAATAAAAAATCTAAAACCCTTGAGTTAACATTGTATTTAATGACACCATTAGCCTTTTTCTTTTCTTAATACTTTAACATGTTCTTTTTCTGGATTCTTGTCTCACTCATTGTGTCAGTCAGTGGACTACCACCGTTACGCAAACACCATTCCCATTTACAATCTGGCGTGGATGAAGCAGACGTCATCCAGCCTCGACAGAATTTATCCCTCTTGTTTTCTACAGATGCATCCATCTGTGGTGTAGCCTCGCTTTCTTGTATGGCATTTAGCTCTTCCTCATCAGAGGTTCCCGTACGTTGTGGTATTCTCACAAAGGCACCTGTTTGTCAAAGCTATGACCCTGGTACACAAGAATCTAAATGTGATACATTCTGCGATGCTGACGGGTAAATATACATATATCTTGATCTTAATTCATTAACTAATATTCATGTAAAAGGAGCGGTAGATTATGTGAAAAGGCCTTTCCCGATTGCTGTAAAGAAAGTACAAATGGCTGTACTTCATCTCAACCAAGAGATATCACACTTTACCATTAATTTGTGAAACCCTCCTGCTGTATCACACCCCCCACATTTTAATAAAACTTGCTCACACATCTACATGCGGCTCACTTTTATATACATTGTAAACAGTCAGGTTTCCCTTCCGTCACAAAAACAAGTTAATTTACCTTTCTACAATCTTCATTCTTCTTTTTTTATCACCTCATCACGGATAATAACCGCATTTACGTCAAATAGAACTAACATTTAGTGCCACCCAGTTAGTTGTATCTCTCCAAACAGGAAAAATAATGCTGATAGAAAAGATATTCATTTGGTCTCAGTACATACTGTAGTACAATATATGCTGTCAATAAGAAAGATATAGATGATAACGTATATATAAACTCCTATAAATTTTTGTTACCTTATTACGAACCAACAAAACCTATTTTTAGCCTGTTTGAATCTTAACGTTGAGAGTTGCAAAAAAAAAATCTTTTTTCCGAAAGAGGTAACATACACCTTTCAAATCATGCTTTAAACCACATATTATCTTACTATCATCTATAATGCAACGTGCTTTGATATAGCTCAAAAAAACGTGACTTCATACTGCCATTGTAATGTATAAAAACACGTATACTTTTTTTTTTTACCTCCCTTAATATTTTTTTTACACTCCATTAGTATTCGAGGTTTAATTTTAGCATATTTCCATAACCTAGTTCTTCCTAAGTCCGCCTTCGTCCTGGATCATTGGGTTACGTAATATTCACTGCCACAAGTATAAAAAGGGAACCTTATTTTTCTCAAATCAATTATTATTATCAATTCAATACAAATCAATCATGAAGCTCTCTCTCTCTGTCCTCCTCGTTGTTGCTGCCGCTCTCAATGTTAGCGCTTACAAAGTCCCTTATGCTGCTCAGGCCTGTGCTCTTGGTACTGAAGGTAAAGGTTTAGGTAACGGTTTTAAGGGCTACTGTTGTAAGAACCAAGCCGATTGTATCGATGATTGTGTCAATGAAAAGTGTACCGGTCCCGAAGGCACCATTCATTTCACCACTACTGCTTCTACCAAAACCAAGACCAAGACTACCACTACTGCCAAGCATACTTCTACCACTTCTGCCAAATGTATTCCTGGTTTCGCCGGAAAGAAGAACGGTGAAGGTCGTCTTAATGCTTGTTGCACTACTAGCGATGACTGTAAGAACAGCTGTGTCAACAAGAAGTGTGATGCCAATTAAGTGGTGACAATAGATACTCTCAAGCGTCATTCATTTTTAAAACATCAATAAATAAAAATGATTTCTTTTTTTTTCCTTTTCAATTTTCTTGATGATGGTCGCCAGCTTTTGTTTAAATTGAGTAATTGAAACCATTGGGTAAAGAGCTTTATGATATTACACGTTTTTGGAGACAAAATTTAAAAATACGTGTTAATCATATAATCATATGCATCGTATGTGCGCTTGTTTGGGTAACGATGAGCTAAAAGTGTCTTATGAATTTGAAAATACATAAAAATAATATTTTAAAAATAAGTGGATAAATTCTTCGGGTAAAAAAATCATTGAATCATTACACATTTTATTTTTTTACTCTCAATTGACACTCGCAAGTTTAGTTTCAAAATAAAGTTGACATTGATATCTAGCTGAATTATGCTAAAAAAATATTCATTTATTGATAACGGAAGTCAAATAAGGTGAAGAGCAATCAATACTAAAATAGAAAGTCCAAAACTTCTTTCAAACATCGAAAGTAGTTGAAGCCTCTTTGATCAAATTGGTTATTCTGAGATCAAAGGTTTGTTTTTGGAAATTATCATCTACATATTTTTATTATATTCAACGATCAGTTTTATCTTTCAAAGCCTTTGTAGGTGTCTAACTTGTTAGAATTATAACTAGATCAAAAACCAAGATTTCTACTGTAAAAACTTTGGTCATAATAACCTTGAAAGGGCGTGAGATAAATCAAAATAGGTGCTTTTGTAGTGTAACCGTATCTACGAAATCAAAAAAAAAAAAAAAAAAAAAAAAAAAAAAAAAGGCTATTCTTGGCTGCATGCTCCAGATTTAGTAGCTATTGATATGACAAAAAACTCAAATTAAACTCATAACATTGTGATTTTAATACTTTGGAGACTTTTCTCATTATATCATGTAAATTTGGAGAGAATTAAGGGTGGAAGGAAACCATAGGTCTTTTTCTTAAATCCACTTAGGCCACGGCGAACTATGATTCTAGAAAAATTAAGTCTACAATTTAAAATCAATAGATTCATCTTCGTCATATTTATCAAACAACAAAATCTATATTTAACTAGTTGACTTAATCCAGAAACTATTTTAATATAAACTGAGTATCGATATGGAAAATCATATGCATGTTTATCAATTTTTGTAAAATTTGACACCGCTTGTTGATACTTCTGTTTTGATGTAAAGTCTACTCTTGCCAAAATCAAAAGTTTGCTTTCTTTTTTTATTGACGATCTACGTAATCAAGGTAAAGGTGTCAACGACGGGTTTCTGATCAAAGCTAAAATTTTGAATAGCAGAAAGATGCTGGAGTTTTTAGCATTACGCTAAGGTCTTACAGTTCCATTCTTAGTGATGAGGTGCTACCATAACACAATTAATTTTATCGGATGGTAAATATTACATAAATGTGTTTTGAAATATACATCTGTTTATCTAATAAAAGGATTAGGAAATGAAAAATGGATTTAGCCTGACGTAACAAGTTATTGATTTTTCAAGAACAAGTATTTGATAATTATTATGAAATTGACATGAAATGAAAGTCTTGGTTTTTCTTTCCTTTTGTACACTTTTCATTGTAATGATTTTTTTTTTTACTAAAATTGGCCGCTTGGATCACATTGTACAGCCAGTGACAATTCAACAAAGCACTGACATTATACCTTTTTATTAAAACTAGTAAACTGATCTGTCTTATATAATCAATGATATAAACAAGAAATAAACTTATATTATACTATTTCCGTGAAGTTTGTGGCTGTAATGAGGAATTAAATAGTTCTTCATGACGAAAGCTTTGGCGCAGTCTCAGAAAAATGTTGGAGGATAAGGCGGGAGATCTTACTTAAAAATAGACATCACATTACAAAATATTATAATTTAGCCAAGCAATCCTTAATGATTCGCTGTAGTTCTTGCTTGAACTCGGTGCTTGGTTTATCAAATTCTAAAATTGATGGTTACTAGAAGCTTTTCACAGAACATTGTTAAAGAAAATTCACGGGTCACTGCAGTTAGCTTCTTTTTTTAAAAAAATCAAACTTGGTATAACGATTATTATTATATAAACAATAACTCAAAAATATCTAAGCCTGTTTATTGACGTAGCCGACTAATAGTGCAGAATGCTTGGCATCGAACATCTAATCAATACCATGTCTACTTTCTTACGTATTAAAGAAGACGAGCATCGTGTCTCTAACTTGCTTTATTCTTCCTCTGGAATACGCATTATTGAAAATAAAGGGATATGCCTTACCCAAAACCTAAGAAAACTCCCACTGAATACAACTATGTAACTAAAATAAAGAGAGAACGTGAAGATACCAGTTTTCTTAGACACAAATGATATATCCATCTAGGTACCTCACTAAAGTAATCTTAAAATTATAGAGGCTAATCCCTTTTAGTGGCATGTTGAAAATACTATATATTTTATGTAAGGACTATATTCCTAGTAAATGTAAAGGAAAATGATTTAAGTAACCTTGAAACACCTAGGCAAATAAAATATCAAGACTTTTATTATGGTCAATTGAAGCTAGTCATTGAAATTCAGTGTGTTTTGGACAATACCATCGTCATTGTACCTGAGAATTTAAGTACATTGTTCATATACCTCAATGGTTACTATATTCTTTGCGAGTTACTCAAGGTAAACACTACAAGTAAAGTTGATTACATTGGGGTGGAACACATTATCTTCACGTACTTTCGATCATTGTCTGTGCTCTTATTAATCCTTGTAATATTAGCGTTCCTAAATTATTATCCAAGTTTATTAATAAAGCATCGACGTGTTCTATGCATTTGGTTTTTTTTAAAAAAAGAAAATTAACATTAATAGCATTGTAGGATTATTGTATACACTTTCGGCAATAATTAAAAAAAAAAAATGGCACAAAATCTGACACTTATGATGAACACTGCTGTGATTGAACTCGCGAAAAAAATATGTAAGTAAGCATATTTGGTAAGACGTATATTTTATTCACCTAAAGAAAACGTTGTGAACCTCAACCTTTCTTCACGCGTTTTGTTGCATCTTCATATCGGTGTTTTTCTGCTAGTTTTTACTTATAGTATACAGCTTTCTCGACTTGTTAATATACAGCATGATTCTCACTTAAATATATAGCTGCATGAAACATAAACATATGGTGTTTGTACATTGCCTAAATAAAATAAAAAGATTATGAAAAAAGTCATTTGTCTCACTTAAAGAGATGTTGTTTGAAGACTTATAATTACACTTGATATGTATAGGCTCTTAGGCAAATTCTTCTGGACCAAAACATATCACATGATATAGCTTATCTTGGAAAAACAGTAGGTTGAATTATGCAATATAGGTTATACTTGCCGATTTTGTTCCGGTACAACCTTACTCAAGCGTACGCAATGTTCTTAATTGTCACACCGTCGTGCGTTACTTATATATTGGGTGATATATCAGGTTTATTCCTACGTAATACCGTGAAGCTTATGTTACTGCTTCTCTGTTGTTAGTAAAATAACTATATGGTTCCTAATAATTAAAATTTCGATACTCGACATTTTAGCAGAGCACTGCGGGTATTCAAATATAGTTCTTCCTTTACAAAGATTAGTTTTATTACAACCAACTCTTTTTTTTTTAGAAAAAAACAAAGCAATGTACAAGTTAGTGTGGGTAATGCTACTGGTCTGTTTGGGGCTTTTCCTCATTAAATATCGATTGTGTGGGCCTAACCAAGTTTTTATCCTTGAATATACCCTCAAGAGCATCTACCCAAGCCTTTCTTTTATTCATGGCATGTACAGCGTGTTCTGACAAGGCCGTTTTTTGTGAAGCTGGCGTCTTTCTCTTCTTAGATTTTTGGGTTCTCTGTTGTGTATTAAGTCAGCGTATATGTCACGATCAAAGGATTGTAATACTCACAAATCTCTTTAGGTAGCATTGCTCAACCTGTAAATCCAAATTATCCAAAACATGTCTGTATTGCTCATATTGTAACTGACTGTCGACAACGTCTAGCAGTTTCTTTTTCCTATATTCATTGGTGGTATATTGATCTTTTAATTCTCGAGAAGCCAATCTTAATTCAGCGCATATTTCATCGTCCTCCCTGGTATTCCAATCGACCTAATATTGTAGATACTTTAGAAACGTGTTATTATTATAAAAAGGATATTAACGTACATCGTCTTCTCCAAATAATCCTGCATAGCGCAATTCACTTTTTAATCTTTCTTCGAATTGAGCAATATCATCGTGCGGAGTGTAGTGCTTCCCCACCGGATCATAGTTAAAGATATCATCATCCTCTTCAGCAATAGTTATATTATCATCTGCCACTAAACTACTCAGCAATCTCTCTGTCAGATTCCCACACGTTATGTCATCCTTGTATAAATGATCGTCCGTAATCTGGTCAACATAACGTAGGTGGTCATGCGAGCTTGAGCTTGTTGCAGGAGAATGCGAACGGCTCATTGCAGGTAATTCATCTTCAGACCAAATATCCGTGTAATGTCTACCCAATGGAGGTATAATATAAGGCTTCTCTTCATTCTCTTTACTAATTAGAAAATCGCGATCTTCTTCGGCCAATACTTTGAAATAAGGGTCGATTGTCGTCCAGAAAGTCAAGATTGGTACCTGATCTTTAGCTTTCACTCTCACAAAGTCGACTTCATGACTGACGCTATTGCTGTTGTTAGATCTATTTTTTACGTTCTGACTCTGTTTGTTACTATGGCGTGTTGTTTCAACCGATTTTTTCTTTTTGGTGTATTTGGTATGCGATTTAGAGGGCGTAGGAGGTGATAAACTACGTGCTATGGAAATAGGAGGCACGTTGTCTAGACGTTTAAGTTTTACCGTGTGGTGGGGTGATTCACTTCTGGAATCTACATTTGAACTAGTTAGATGTTGTCAATCACTAGACTTGTGATTTTCTCTCTATCTTTTTTACTTTTAGATGTGTCGTCTTCTCTTCTTCTTTTCCTTCGCAAAGCCTCCAGTGCACTATTTCTTGTTAGAACGTGTTTTTAATATTGCAGAAACCGTATCTTACAGTTGTCTTTCCATTTGGTTCTTATTATGTGAAGCTGAATGTAAAATGTCGGAAGATTCATCTACAAACAAGAAAGAAAGAAACACAAAACATGAAAAAAAGAAAAAAAAATAAGGGGAAGGGGGAGAGATAGAGGGGAATAAAATAAATGTAAATAACAAATAATGATAACAAGCTGATTCTAACCTGTTGTTTCTTGTTTGATTTGAGGTTTATCCATAATAGCAGAACTTGTGGTCTTTCCGAGCTTTCTTAATTGAAGCTCTTCCTGTGCTAATTTTTATAATTGAGGAATTATTAGTCTCAAGATGATGACTTCAATGTTTGTTTCTTACTTGGTTCCCGAACTTTGACATTCTTTTTTAAGTAAACCAAGTCTCTTTGAAGGTTTCGGATTCGTTTTTCCGAAAGCGGCAAAAGCGCTTCTAAATCTGCCTTGATGTATAAAAGATCATTTGCGTCTGGAATTGACCCAAGCGAAGATGCGACACTGGAAGAGTTTCTATATTGTCGGTAGTGAAGGGCTGTTGCTGC